>NW_024395977.1:18016952-18157530 GCF_016617805.1 Bactrocera tryoni
GTGAATTCCTTACTTCAATTTTAACAAATGTTCGATGTCGAACCTGCACCTTCTCTATGTTTTAAGTTCTCTGGTTCAACCTACAACTGTGAATCTGCCTTTTCCAATCTTAAAATAATCCAAAATAAATATAGAAACCACCAAACGGACAAACATATATGCGATTTAATGAGAATCAAAAATTATGAATATGAAATTGACATTAATAAAATAATTGAATAAACTAAAATAAACGTATTTTTAAAATATGAAAACTTTTTTCGGTGTAGCTGCTTTCTTTACTTTTTGTTTCGCTGCTTGCCTCGCTTCTTGTTCTTCCTAACTAACATTTGTATAATTTTGTGCGTGGGGTAGTTTGGTCGAGACTGTTCTAAACGAATAACTTCATTGTGCTCAGCTCATACAATATTAGCAGAAACATTCAAAAACGCTACTCCATTCCTTCCTTTTCCTTCCTTATCGAACAAAGTGTCTGCATAGTGAAAAACGTGGTAAAAACGCAGAAATCAGCCATCTTTGTTTGTTTACATTTGAACAATGTTGCCATTGCCCAATATGCATATATAGTTTTGAGCACATCTTTGTTTTCAATTAAAATTTTTTACAATATAAAATATCAAAACTGAAAACAAACTATTAAAAATAGTTTACATATTTATAAATAATGGCATTCGACTCTGATTTTGCGTTATTTTATGAAAATTTCAAACATATTGAAACATTGAACAGATTGAATTATAAAAGTTGATTAATTACTACAGTGTATCGATATTGGCAACCCTGCGTTGTAAGAGAGCAATCAGCTGACACGTTTCCACGGAGCCTTATTACACACGGCAACTTTTGTTGCGGCAACTCTTAGTTTATAGGCGAGGGGCCGACGAGGAGAGAAGAATCGCGTTGAGTTTCCAGTGTTCAGCAACTCGCTTTGTGTTCTTATTCGTAACAGTTCGCTGCGACGTTTTTCGGCATTCGTGTTCTTTCTTTCGTAGTATGTACATAGTTGCATTTGCGTATATTTTTTTGAAATTAATATTTAAAAATTTAATTTGATCTTTTGGTAAGTAATTTGTAGATATGTATACAAATATACATAATATAATATAAATATTTTAGAAAATGGAGTATGACGAAAAAAGCGAATTAATTAAAGATATTGTGAAATGTTTGGAGGAAGCCATACAAATTGATTCAAACGATAGTAAAAAGGGTGACATATCTTTGTTTTAATAAATAAAATGTATTTCTTAAATGACAGAGCTGATTAATATATGTGATAGAGTGGCCCAAATACCTATAAGGAAAAAGAAGCGACAATGGGTTAAAGTAAAGTGAAAGAGAATGAGAAAAAACTCGAGCAGAGTTGCGCAACACAAGTTGCTCGTATGAAGGTAATGGGCGACAGTAAAAGAGAATCGCCCGAGAATTAGCAACTAAAGTTGCCCCATGTAATCGCGAACACGGCAAAAATCCAAATGTCGTGAATTCTCACGCCACCTCACAAAGAGTCAAGAGAGAAAGGAGTAGCGTTTTTCACTGTGCAGTTACATTGCGCGCCCATAAGATAGGTCGTGGCAGCTGACACGAGCCACGATTCTACGTTCTCCACTGTTTCTGCTATATCTTCTGATTGTTTTTGACGCAATTGCTGCATGCTCACACGTGCATCAGCATTTTGTTGCTGGATTTGTTCTTCTGTTTTTTGGGATCTTTTATCTCTCACACTTCTGGACTTACTTGTATTTTCTTGGCATTGCTCACTGTACAAAACACATATGTAAATAGAATTAATGAAATTACTTAATGATGGAAAACGTTATAGTTATAATTACGGCCAGGATTATAGAAAAAAGGATTTATGAAAAAAATTCATGAAAAAAAATTTTAAGGAATAGTTTTAAAAAATTCAAATAATTATATAAAAAAATATACTTACAACACAAAAGCCGTTGTTGGTTGGCAATTTCACTCACCAATAAAGGCGCGGCAAATTTTAAGAATCTATGATTGGGCCACGCTAAGCATTTATCAAGATTAAACTTTAATAATGAAAATAAATGTTTATTTTCTTAAAAAAATTTTAGATTTTTAATCGAAGTACTACAGTTAAAAATACTATAACTGATCAGTTATCGAGCGGGATGAAAAATGATTACATTACTAAAATGGTTAAAAAATAGGTGATAAAAGAGTAAAACTTTAGGGTTTTATGTATTTTTAATGCCACATTATAAAATAAATAAAAACAAAAATTTCGTCCTAATATTAAAAAAAACATGTGTAAGGGTGATCAACCCTTATAGCTTAGGGGTATGGAAAATATTGTAGATAGTAGCCGATTCTCAGACCTACTGAATACGCATTTAAAATTTGGTAAAAATCGGTAAAGCCATTTCAGAGGAGTACAGTAACTAACATTGTGACATGGAAATTTTATATATTATTTTGTGGCATAATGTTGAAAAGTACAGCTGAAAGTGAATATGCGCGTTCAAATGCTTCAATACTCGTATCCATCCGCTGAAACATTCTTAAAACAATTTTTATATTTCGTTGATGGAAAAGTTGCTACAGATGAAACGGGATACGTAAAATTACCGACTGATTTCTGCACAATCGCTGATTCGCAAGATAATCTCATTGAACAAATATTTCCCGATGTACACACACAGTACATCAATCATGAGTGGTTTGCAGAAAGAGCTATTTTATCAGCAAAAAATGCAGACGTTGACAATTTAAATTTGAAGATACAACAGTTGTTGCCAGGGAACTTGGTATCATACATCATATAAATCTATTGATACAGTTTGCGATGCCAGTGAAGCTATCAATTTTGAACTCACTTGATTTTCCAGGCATGCCACCGCATAATATACAATTGATCGTTGAAATTCCAATTATCTTGCTTCGTAATTTAAACCCGTCATGGCTGTACAACGGTGCGCGATTAGTCGTTCGAAAATTGATGAAAAACGTTATCGAAGCTAGCATTTTAAATGGCAATTTCAAAGGTGAAATATATTAATACCACGGATTCCTATCATACCTACAGATGTGCCAATTCAATTCAAACGAATTCAGATTCCGAATAGATTGGCATTTGCAAAACCATCCAGTTTTTTTGTGCTCGCTAAAGATGGGCTAACAAAAAATATTGTTCACGCTATAGCTTTAAAAGATTGATGTTGTTTGTTAGTGTTACTGTCGTAATTAATATGTGATAAGTAATTTTAAGAAATAAACTATAATAACATAAATAATATTGTTTGACGTTTGTTGTTTTATATTCCCTTATCGTTCATAGCGCTCCGTGCCTACTTCACGTACACCATATATGTATACCATATACATATGTACTTACACACTTATAATAAGTAAGTTACTTTTGTGTACACTAGAATTTATCTAGAAACTAGAAATAATTTATATTTGCCGGGTCATCTAGTATTATATATTATAAATTTGAAGATTTGGGCAAGTAGCTTCCTGTTTTTACTAAGTTTATGGTTTCAAATAAAATTTCGAGTTCTTTTAAAGTTTCTGGTATGATTAAACTTTTTAAATTGATTGGGGATCAATCTTGGAAATAAGTCGTTCAAAGTGAGAATTTATAACACTTTGTTGGTTATTATTTTCTATTATTTTATTTAGGTGGGTCTTTATTTCTATCGTCGTCGTGGTCTGGAACTCCTGTTATAAATTTAATTATTGTTCCTAAGAAGTAAATAGGTATTTTTTGTATTGAATGAGAAATAGTTTAATCAAATAAACTTGTTATTCTGTTTTAATTATTTCATCTAGTTGTGTTCTGCCGAATTCTCTATATTCGATTTCTCTATATTTATTCATTATGGTTGTCAAATTAAATAAATGATATAAAAATTCTGTGTCCTTGTAACGTGGCTTTTACCACCTTACAATGATTTACGCCAACTTACCTCACTACGATGTTGAACGCCGCCAGAGCCTTCCACCGTGTATCCATACCATACGCACACAACTTACCTCACTACGATGTTGAAAGCTGCTAGAGCTTTCCACCATACGTCCTAACGCACCATACGCACACTTACCTCGCTACGGTGACGAAAGCTGCGCTGTGCTGCTATATAAGCAAGCACTTCACATCGAGTGCGATCATTCCTTCCAGCACTCTGGCGAGGACGGTCGCCATCGACAACATCAGGCAGGGGTAAGTTATGAACAGTAGAAGTAGGAAGTAGTAGTTATATGGGTAGAAAATCGCGCAAAAAAGGCTTCATGCCAGTGCTCGCGATGACTGCCCTATACAATAGAAGGCGGAAATCGCAGGCCTCGCGCAGAAAAGGCATCACCGCCGGGTGATGCCAGTGCTCGCGATGGCCCTGCCCGGTAGCTGAGGGAATTCGCGTGCCTTGCGCAGCAAAGGCATCACCGCTGGGTGATGCCAAGGCTCGCGATGGCACTGCCGTAGCTGCGTCGAGAGCACGTGGCGTGAGTACCGCTGCTTACGGGACCGTTACTAAAAACTAACGCGACTAACAGGCGACAGGTAACGTAAGTGGAGTACAGGTTAGTTAGTTGATAGCGGGAGGCCAACGAAGATAGTTGATAGCGGGAGGCCAACGAAGATAGTTGATAGTGGGAGGCCAACGAAGACGGTTTGAAAATAATAGATTCCGTTTATTTTCATCATCTTGCGAGGATCAGCAAGCGTCACCGCCTGACTCATCAGTCCCGTTTATTTTCATCACCGTGCCAGCCGCACCAAGCGTCAACGCCTGGCTCATAGATTCCGTTTATTTTCATCATCGGGCGAGGATCAGCAAGCGTCACCGCCTGACTCATCAGTCCCGTTTATTTTCAACACCGTGCCAGCCGCAACAAGCGTCAACGCCTGGCTCATAAATTCCGTTTATTTTCATCATCGCGCGAGGTTCAACAAGCATCAACGCCTGACTCATCAGTTCCGTTCATTTTCATCACCGTGCCAGCCTCAACAAGCGTCAACGCCCGGCTCATCAATCGCGTTCGTTTTCATCACGCTGGTCTGGCTGTCCGCATAAGGGGTGGGGGTGTGGATATAACTTCACGAGGATAAAACTCGTCTCTTTTTTGCTAAGGGTTCGTGGGTCCCAAGGCTGACCCTGGAGCGGCTGAGCATACCTCAGCTATGGACGAAACCCCATTACATCCTCATATAAAAGGTTTCGTCCGTTTCTGTTAAAATTATTTTTTTATTTATTATTTGTTTACTACTCGTATATAACCCTCGATATTTAGTTTTGAATTCAATAGGTGTGTTGCTAAAACTGTGTCCTCGCGGTCTTCTATGCATGACTGTGTAGCGAATGTATGTTTGCTCAGTTTTCGCTCTGCGTTTAGATAGTGCGTATCTCAGTATATACAGTAATAAACCTTTTCATTGTTTACATACATATACTCACCTTTAGAAAATCTTAGGGTGTTGTGTTTTACTTTTTTTGCTACTTTCATGGTAATTCCCATAAACCGCCCATATGAGGAGCGCTTGGGGGTATAAATTGCCAATTGATACCTTGTGGGGCGTACTTTTGTACGATGTCGGGTGACACTTGTTTTAAAAAATCCACAAATTGCTTTTCTGTGGCTCGTTGAGCTCCGATAAAGGTTTTGCCATTATCGCTCATGATTTTTGATGGGTAGCCACGTCGAGCGACGAAGCGAGCAAATGCCGGGAGAAAAGCCTCCGTCGTTAGATTACTACACAGCTCAAGGTGTACTGCCTTTGTCGTGAAACATACAAAGACAACCACATAGCCCTTCATGAGAGTGGGAGACCTTAACATGGACGCCTTTACCTGGAAAGGCCCAGCAAAATCAACACCTGTTGTGGTGAAAGGCAGAGCGAAATTGCAGCGTTCCGGTGGAAGTGCTGCCATAATCTGCGTTCGCATCTTCTGCTTGTGTATAGTGCAAATCTTGCACGTGAAGATGCATTTCTTGATATGCGGCTTAAGACGGGGGATATAATACTCCTGGCGTAGCATTAAGATGTGGATGTAGTGGAGGAACAGTGTGGCAAATGGTGATCTCTCTGGGATTATTATGTGATGGCGTTCGTTATATGTCAGGCTCGAATTAGCTTGCCGACCATTGGCACGAAGCAAACCTTTCGTATCCAAAAATGGGTTGAGGACTAAGAGTGAGCTCTTTTTATCAATCGGCTTCGATTCTCTTAGTAGCGCTATATCGCGGCTGAAATAGCACGCTTGTGTATGTGTTATTAGTGCGACCTTTGCCTTTTGTACTCTAGGTGCGTCACTGTGTTGCATGGGAAATTATGTGATCCTTTAACTTTGCTTTTGAGTTGTTCGATAAATTTGAACATATAAGCAACTACTCTGAGAGCTCTTGGAAACGATGAAAATCGTTCAAGGATGTCGGCATCATCCAATAACGTGTGAAAGGTGGCGATTTTTCGACCTTTTGGTGCGATAATGATGCGCATGGGGGATTGTGGCCAAGAATCAGGAGATTCTATCAACCATCGGGGGCCATTCCACTAGAGGGTGGTGGTGGCAAGGTGCAGTGGCTTATACCCTCTTGTACCTAGATCGGCAGGATTGTCAGCACTGGTACGTGACGCCAAGTGGCTGATCTCACTAGGTCAAGTATTTGAGACGTTCGGTTAGAAATATACGTCTTCCATGCATGTGGTGGTTTTTCCAACCAGGCTAGTACAATTTCAGAATCGGACCACATATATAGTTTGCATTTCGTCATATTTAAATGCATTTGCACCATGGCTACTAATTTTGACAGTAGTAGTGCGCCACATAACTCAAGTCGTAGGAGACTTATAGTTTTCAAAGGTGCCACCTTTGCTTTTGCTACTAATAAGTGGCTTGTGGTCGTGGTGTCACTTTGCGTGCGCACATAGATAGTAGCGCAGTATGCCTTTTCTGAGACGTCACAAAAGCCATGTAATTCGACTTTGTGTTCGGGGGAGTAGTTTACCCATCGTGGAATTTGTATCTGAGAAATATCGTTCAGATTGTTTGCGAACTGGGACCATTTTTCTAAGCGAAGAGGTTTCACTTGTTCGTCCCAGTCGGTTCCATCTAGCCATAGTTCTTGTATTAAGATTTTAGCTTGGATCATAATTGGCGAAAGCCATCCTGCGGGGTCGAAAAGTTTTGCTACCGAGGATAAAATCTGTCTTTTTGTGATGGCTGATAATGCGGATATGGACTCTGTCGTGTATGAGAACTGGTCCGATATCGCATTCCATTGATGCCTAGTGTTTTGTTGTACTTTCCTTTTCGAATATAAGGAAATTAGTGTCCAACAATTTTTCGTTTGGAATATTTTTGATTATATTGGGTGATTTGCCGTAATCTTTTTAATGGAAACCCTGCGGAATTGAGGGCTTTTATTACCTGTGATAAGGCTCCTCGTATGCTTGTGGAAGAGTGTGACTTCCAGACAGAATATCGTCTACATACGTTTGAGTTTTCAACACTTCAGTTGCCAGAGGAAATTCTTGACTTTGTGTTGTCTGCCAATTCGTGGAGTGTTCGAATGGCTAGATATGGTGCACAGTTAACGCCAAATGTAACTGTTTTCAGTTTGAAGTCACGTAAAGGACTGGTGGGGGATCTTCGGAACATAATACGTTGAAAATATTGGTCGTCTTTATGTGCGACTATTTGCCGATACATTTTTTCAACGTCCCCATTGAATACGTATTTGAATATACGCCAATTTAATATCAGAAGCATTAAATCTGGTTGGAGTGTGGGTCCCGTAAATAGGATATCATTTAGGGAATTCCCTGAACTAGTGGTTTTCGAGGCATTAAAAACAACTCTTACTTTTGTTGTTTTTTTGTCTGGCTTCACTACTGCGTGATGTGGCTGATAAAAGGAGTAGTATTTGCTGTTGACGATTTTCTCCCCTGGGGTTACTTCCTCCATGTGATCTAAATGGAGGTATTCTTCTAACACACCATCATACTCTGATTTGAGTTCACCTTTTTTAAGTAAGTTTCTTTCCATACTTAGAAACTGCTGTATTGCAGAGGTGCGAGAGTGACCTAAGGCGAGTGTATCTGGAAATTGCTGTTTTAGTGGTAGTCGTACGACATACCGACCATTATCTGATCGAGTAGTTGTGGCTTTGTAAAAGTCTTCACAATACTGATCTTCTGGTGTTGTAATTGAAATGGGGGGGAGTTCCTCTAACTCCCAAAATTTCCTCAATTGTGAATTGAGGTACTCATTTGAGACTTCCTCAACTTGAGTTGTCAATGTTGTGACTGGTTCCGCAACTAGTCCACTTAGGACCCATCCGAAAATTGTATTTTGCGCCAGTAGTGTTTCCGAAATTTTTTCAACACCTTCCAGTATTATTTGCGATATAAGATCGCTGCCTAATAGAAGGTCTATTTGAGCGGGGGTGTTGCAGTTGGGATCTGCTAGACTCAGATGTGAAATCTCATCCCAATGCTTGCTACTTATTTGATAGCTTGGAAGCATGTTTGTTAGTTGCGGTAAGACAATAGCTTCTGCTTGTATGCGCTTATCCGCTTTGGGGGAAAAGAGGGTAATGGGGCAGATTTTATTTGAGTTTTGAACAAATCTTCCGCCCATTCCCGTGATTTCAAAGTTGGCCAGTTTTGTTGGTAACTGTAACCTGTTTTGTGCCCTAGACACTATAAATGATCGTTGTGATCCTTGGTCTATTACGGCTCTGAGTTTAAACAGTTCTCCTCGGTGTTCGATGGAGACAACTGCTGTTGGTAATAGCACCCTACTGTGATTTTCGCTATGTAGCGTTTGGGTTTTCATCGCCTTTGAGCAGCATGGTGCTTCTCTGCAGTTATCAGAATTTATTATGGCAACCAATCCTGTTGCTCGTTTTACGTTTGCATTGTTCGGGGTGAGCTGGAAAAATTTTTCGCATGATTTTAGTTTGTGACCTCCTCTACAAAGTTCGCATGACGTTTGCTTATATTGTTCAGAAGTGAACGATTGATTTTTAAAAAAGCTTCTATTTAAATTATTGTGGCTACTTGCTTGGGGTCTATTGAAGCTTCTATTGTTTTGAACGTTTTTAGTTCTGACTAGTTTTTTATCTACCCTTTCTGCTATTTCATATTGGGTAGTTAGAAATTCTTTCATTTGCTGCCACGTTGGGCACTTTCTTCGCGATGAAAGTGATTGCTCCCACAAAAGTAACGATTTTTCTGGTAATGCAGCTGTGCATATATTTACCAGAATGGAGTCCCAATTATCTGTGGGAATATTCTGTGTTGATAAAACAGACAAACAATTTGAAACCGTGGATTGAAGCTTAATGAATTCTTCACTGGTTTCTTTCTGAATTTTTGGTATCGTCACTTGCTTGTCGACCAATATTCTCTCGTTTTCGTAAAGTGCTTTTAGAGCTTCCCAAGCAAAATTAAAATTTTCGTCATTGAGAGCGAACTGTTTGACTATTACGCCTGCCTGACCTTTGGTTTTGTATCTGAGGTGATACAACTTCTGTGCTTGTGATAATTTAGGATGGTTTATGTACACAGCTGTAAACATGTCCCGGAAGGACGGCCACTGTTCATAACCACCATGAAATATATCTGTGTCGCATACTGGCACTTTAAGGTGAATGCCTGAACTTGCCTCTTGGGCTTGTCTTTGTGGCAGCTCTACTCTCGGTTGTGGAGTAGGTGCAATTGCTCTTAAAAGCTTTAGTTGATCAGAAATCATTGCCTTTGTGTCTTCGAACTGGCACTAGGCAGTGTTCATACTTGGTGTATGCCGAGGATTTAAAATTTTCCGGTAGATCTGAGTCGTCAGATTCTACGATTGCGTCATATGCCGCTTGGAGACGTGTCCAGAAATTGTCTAAATTATCTTTTTTGAATTCTAAGACCGATTCAGAATTGTCTTGAATCGGCGAACTGTCACTCTCAGCAATGAATTTTGTATAAGAAATATCTTTTCCCCTCTTTAGTTTTGTAGCACCTTGCTTTAAGAGTGTAGCTTCAGCCGGTGTACACGGACTTTTTCGTCTGAAATCATCTTTGGAACTTTTAGCAACTGAGTTGTTTTCGATTCCTTTGAGTCTGAGCTCATTTAAAAGATGTATAGAATGAATCAAAACGTCTTAGTGAAAACTAGACTTGTAGATAAAATGTCGAATAGAAGAGTCTTTGTATGTAAGAGTTTCAAAAAAATCAATAAAACCAATGGCTTTTTAACAAACCGATATTTCAAAATATTTTCGTATATATGTATGTATATAATTGGACGAGAACTCTTTTAAGCAAATAAGAGTTATCAACGAAATTGATATAAAGATAAAACGTATTTGATAATAATCGCGAACTCTTCTAAGTTAATAAGAGTTTTTAAAATGAAATAAATAAGTAATCACTTAAATTTGATTTAATGATTATTATTATTTTTTTTTTCCTTTTTAAAAGACCGGAAACTATTTTAAGTAGTTTATTTTTCTGTGTATATTTCTTTTATATATACTTTATGTCCAAATGTCCTATAGGGTATACCTATAGGTGGATATTTTATTTATTATGTGCTAATGAGCGCTCGTCTTAGAGATCACTGCACTTTGTACATATGCATGTATGTACATATGTATTACGCTTTTTTTTTTACACAATCCTGCTTGTTTTTGTTGATCAAAAATCAAGGGGTATTGCGGGAAATATGCCAATGTGGTCTTTGAATATATTTTATACGCAATCCTGCTTGGTTTTGTTAGATGAAAACCAAGGGGTATCGCGGAATATATGCCAATATGGACTTTGAAGCAGTGAGCGTATCTACATATGCGACAATACTTATGTACAAATTTTGTATTTTATAAAAATCCTTTTTGTTATATTTATTGTTGTATAATTTGTACCCAATGTCGATTGGGTATTTGTTCCAGTATATATTGACTATATCTATATGCGCCCGTATGTGCATATAGTATGTATATATGTATATACGCATGTATATATACATATATGTATATATGTTTGTACGAAAAACACCGAAAAGAGAATTAACCGACCGCGGGTAATTTTCTCAAGTTCACTCGTTTTTCTATATATATATTTTTATATTGCGCCGCATATACTTATACATGTACAAGTATATACATATGTTCGCAGTGGTAAGAAGCCGCGAAAGAAGAATTTAATAATTTTTAATTGTAGATATATGTATGAATGTATATATACATATGTATTTGAAATATATTGATTTGAGAGAAAGAGCAAGTTATGCTCTTCGTATGTTATAGTGGTATAAGCGACATACATATATGTATGCATGTATGAAATAGAATTTTATTTGCGCATGTCTTTTTTTTCTTATGATTGCCGTAGCTTATTTTAAGTAATCCTGCTTATACTTGATTAAGTATAAGGGGTATTGCTGGAAAATTCTGCAAGTAAATACTTGAATACTTTATTGTTTTTTTTTTCTTTGGGAATAGTTTTTGTGTTATAACACAACAGTAAGCATTTACCGGCAATCAATAATCCGCTATATGCAGTACCAAACTGCTTTGTTTGCGGTTTCTCGGTTTCTACCGGAAAATATACCGATTACCGAAAACAGATTGGTAACGGTTCTCACTACTTTTTTGACCGGAATTTTGGTCAAGCCGTAAATTTAATTTTGTGGAATTAAATCATACATACATAGGTACATGTGTATAACATAAAAATTGAAAGGAACGATACACTCACTTTGCTTTCCTCCAGGGGCTTTTGGGGATAGTAGGAGTTTACGTGTGTATGTATGTATGTGTGGGCCTTTTGCGTGTGCGTTGCCTGTGCTGTCGCCTGTCTGTGCATGTGCCTGTCCTTCTTTTTCGTGTTTCTCCTGTCCTTTTATTGCTGGCGCTGTAGCTGTGCTCGTGTTTTGTATGAATTTTTCTCCTTTTGTTCGTAGGTTATGTCACTGCACTATCACTTTATATGTACATATGCATGTACATATATCGCAGGTGTAATTATTATTTTACTCTGCTTTCTCTCTCTTCACTGCACTTTTCGTCACCACACTTTTTTAGGTTTTCGTTTTCGGTTTTTTTTTCGCTTGTGGGTTTGATTTGAAAACACTAACTCTTTACATACATATGTGTATTGTATGTATATGTTATTTGATCACTGCACTTTTGCCACCACACTTCGTTAGTTTGTTACAGCACTTATGCACACGTATGCATATAGTTATGTATGTATGTACATATGTATGGATATATGTACATATATGTATGTATATATGTCTATATATTTTTTTTTTTCAAAATGTTGCCGCTAAATTATGTATGTACATATGTCACCACCACCGTTGTCTTTCCACAATTTTTAAGACGCTTTCACTTTTTGTTTTTTTTTTTTGTTTTTAACTGTGTCACCGCACCACCGTTGTCTTTTGACCATTTTAGTATTTTTTTTTTTTTTGTTTTTGCTAACTGTGTCACCTCACTCACCACCGTTGTCTTTTGACTTCTGTTTTTCACGTCACTTTCTTTTACCCCTTTTGTTTTTTTTTTTGTTAACTGTGTCACGTCACTTTCTTTTAAAACATGTTTTTTCCTCTTTAACTGTGTCACGTCACCACTTTTTTTTTTTTGTTAGTTTGGTTTTTTATAATTTCGTTATCGCGTTACCGTCGCGTTACCGTCACCGAATTTTTTTTTTTTTTGAAGATTTTATGTTTTTTATCACAAGTGCCGTCCGGTACGGCTCGAAGGACCATAGAAAAACGTTATAAAAACCTCGCGGCAACTCACCTTTGATTTGCGTCGACTCTGCACAATATCTGATAAAAGCGGGAGCGAATCAAAAACTCGTAGCGGACTGACGATACGATTATGCGCGCGGATCGGAATAGAAAGAGAGTCGGCGCCGTCCGTCAGTCCCTTTTGTCCATTGTGTCCGGGATCCTCGTGTGTGGTGTATATGATGCAGGTGTGTTGAGTGTGAGGTGTGGATGATGAATGTGGTGTATGTAGATGTGTTGAGTGTAAGGTGTGGATGATGAATGTGGTGTATGTAGATGTGTTGTGTTATGTTATAATTAGAGGGGGGCGCAGAAGCTCATTCCACAGGGTGTTGTGTTAGCATTTAAACAGCATATAAATTTTAAATTTTGATGATCGAGACTTTAAAAGATATTAAATTATGCAAGTGTTTACGTTATTTAAGTGATTATATTGAATTACTTTGCATATATGTTCAATTTGATTGGGATATTACTTGTTGTTTAATGTTAAATCAGTTGTTTTTTTCTGTGCAATTTTTAAACACGCTTCAAGTATTTCTAAATTTTTGCATGCAGTAGGATACAATCCTGGGTAGTAATTTGTCTTTTGACATACATATGTATACAAATTGACAATATTTATAATGTTAATTAAATTTGTTTAATTTCGTTGGAATAAAAAGTAAGAAGAAAAACATATGACAATAAATTAAATCTGAAACGAGTTAACAGTCCTTGATCGAATATAAATTTACTATACATAGATCTTCTGGTGACGAAGATCGTAAGTCGTTATTGACTAAGCTTTATTAAAAAGTTCGTTTACTATTACAAATTAAAGTCCACAAATTTGCATTTTTCACAATTATTTATTATCATGGTTCGTTTCCTTTTTTTGCATTGAAATGTTAAAAGACAAATGTCTCACCAACAATCAATGGCACTACTAAACTAGCTTCTGCATATACCTTAACTGGTGAAGCTTCTTTCTTTATTTTACCCCAAGAAATAGCCTCATCTGGTCGAGCACCACTGTCACTGCCATCGAATTCCGAAGCTGTGTTAATAAAAACGGAATAATCGGCTCCATTTCTCTTCAAATTCGCATGGCATATGTGATGCTTTATAATACCGCCACCAATTATAATCATTCCCCATTTAGTGGCAGGGCAAAACACAGGTATTTTATGTTTCGCAGGCCAGTAGTATATTGAGCTGGTGTCGTTTATCCTTTCCCCAAGTCATTGTATAATACAAGAAGGAGACCAAATCAAGCCTTTCGTTTTTTGCTCCTCAACCATTTCATCAAGTAGCGGCATGTCGTTTCTACACAATCCACCATTTGGTGTTCAACGAGGAATCGTAATGTCTCCCGTAATCCCGACGACACTAGATTAGATGTGAATCCAAGGGATATTGTACAGCTATGTTTTCGTATAATGAATTCATCCGTTTCATGCAAATCGGTTTCTTCAGGTTTCAACGGAAGCTGCCTACAATCAAGCTAAGAATATTTTAAAATACATAAACCGTTCCATAAAAAAATGGTTACATTACCATTAGATTGATTTCTCTAATTGCCAACCCAAGATTAGTGTGTTTTCCGGTATATTTTCACTTCGTTTAAGTACCGCTTCTTTGGCGATATTTGGTTCAACGGACATTTTCTATTATATAAAACTTATGTTCACTCCAATTATTAAACTTTAAATAAAAAATTTAGTAACTTTATACAAACTAAACTTTGTTTTGATTTAATTTGATTGTTCGAATATGAAAAGCTGCTGCACCTTTTATGTTTTCTGTCGGTCAAATGTAAACAAATACATTCAGAAGAAAACTCACCACCGAGAAATCTAAAAACAGGGCTGAATTTTGCTATTAAGAACTCATTACAAAAAGAATATCTGAATATCAGTAAATGATATTTTTATGGACGAAATATTGCACACTATGGCATTTAAATCACCTATTTGTAAATATATAACATTAATAAATAATTTCCTTTTATATTAAGCAAAAATATTTATAGCTTTTATTATTTAATAAAATAAATTTGCTAAGTATTTTCTGCCTCAATATATACAGCACTGCGTTGCTACCTCTGAAAATCCAAGATGGCCGCTATTCACCCCTCAGAAAGCTACCACGAAAAGGTTATCTACTGTATATACTGTGGTGCGTATATTATTTGTTTAAGTTCATAACTTTTTTGAATTATTTTTTATTATGATATCTCAATACCTTGTTTTTATTTTTTTAAATTACTTGTTTTAATTCAGGATATTTTTTTCTGTTAAAAAGTACGTCTATAGCTTTCTATTTAGTCACGGAAGGTATTGTCCTATTATAATCGTAGGCTGCGTTGAATATTTCCGTAGTTGGATCTGTATTATTTTGTTTAGCTACAGTTGCTGCTATTTCTTTAAGTGCGCTATGTAACCGTTCGACTATACCGTTCGATGTTAAATGAGCTATTGGTGTTCGATTCTGTACTATTTGTAGTCGTTGATAAAGTGACAACAAGTTTTGATGTAAATATACTCTCATTGTCTGTTTGTAAGTTTTTACAATATGGGTATGCGAGTGTGAAAATTTCGTCTAGTTCGTCTACAGCAGTGTTTCTCAAAGTGGTCGATAACGCCCCCTTGCGGGCGCTGCAGGCATCAAGGGGGGCGGTAAGAGACCCAGAAAGAATATGGGGGCGTTGTGTAGAGGCCTGGGGGGTTATTTGTAATTTTATTTAGCTAGGAGGGCAATTAGACAACGACTACATGAGCTCTCGACTCTCAACAACAACTTGTGAACATCAACTAATATGAATTAAAAGATTGCTCAAACTCGGTTCTATATTTCTTTCCGCGTAGTTCATATATCTGTCCTATTTTATTGAATATAGCGCACGTTTTGAGCTTTTGAACTCCTTAAATCTTTCATGTGGAAAATAAAAAAATGATCTTTATCCTTTCCTACAAATGTATTTCTGGAAAAAATAAGATAATACGAAAAGGAGAAATATTCTTTTTTTACAAATGTATTTCTGGGAAAAATAAGATAATAAAAAAGGAAAAAGATCCTTTTTTACAAATGTGTTTCTGGTAAAAATAAGATAATACGAAAAGGAGAAAGATCCCTTTCTTACAAATGTATTTCTAGGAAAAATAAGAATTCATATTTTTGGACTACTATATAATAATTGTGCTTAAGCATTCCTATATAAACAATGTAATATTTATTTTATATTCATTTGTGGTTTTGCGCGCAATAGATGAGCATTACTTACGCTTCCTTAACACTACTCGCGAAGTTAAACGTATTTCTCAAAGCAAAACAATGTCGGAAATAAAAAAGAAGAGACGGCAATACTGTGCGGAATACATTAAATTCGGATTCATCGAAAATCCCACAAACCCATCCTCGCCTTTGTGTCTTCTATATCTAAAAACATTTTCGAATGAAGCAATGAAGCCTTCAAGACTGCAAGATCATATGAATAAAATGCATCCAGATAAGAGAGACAAGAATGTATCATATTTTCAAGACCTAGAGGAGAAGCATAATACTCAGCCAAGTGTAGCAAAACTATTTTCGGCGGCTGCTAAGCAAGATGACGACGGACTTCGAGCTTCGTGCAATATCTCCTTGTTAATTTCTCAAAAAGGCAAACCACATAACATCGGAGAAGAGTTAATACTGCCAGCAATAAAGGAAGCAATAACTACCGTGCTTCATAAACCGGCCGCAGATATTATCCGAAAAATTCCTTTGAGTAATAATTCTGTGCAAAGACGAATTGATGAAATGGCTGAAAACATTGAAGAATCATTGTGCGATCACCTGAGGACAAGTCAATTCTCAATTCAGGTCGATGACTCCACTTTACCAACTAATGAAGCATTGTTGCTGTCTTACGTGAGGTTTATTAAAGATGAGAAAATATTTGAAGAACTATTATTTGCTAGAAATTTAGAGACAGATGCAAAAGGCGAAACCATATTCAATATATTGGAAAAGTTTTGCGATGAGAAAGAGATTCCTTTGAAAAATATTATTTCAATTGCTACGGATGGCGCTCCGGCTAAGATAGGTGCCATAAAGCTTAATAGCGCACTTAAAAAATAAAATTCCAGATGTCCTTGGTGTACATTGCGTTATTCATAGACAACATTTAGTTGCTAGAAACTTAAGTGAAAACTATTTCAATCACTGCAATATGTCATCAAAGCAGTCAATAAAATCCGCAACAGCTCTTTGAATGAATGATTTGATCGTTTGTTGTTTCATACTGAAGTTCGTTGGCTATCAAGAGGCAATTGTCTGACTCGATTCTACAACCTGTTTGACTCTGTTATAGAGTTCTTGGAAACTAAAGATACAGAATTTCAAGACAAGCTTCCATAACATCAAAGAATGATATAGCTTACATGACAGACCTGTATAAATTGTTCAACGACATGAATCTCCAACTGCAAGGCGATAAACTAAATATAATTAAAACAAAAAGCGTCGTTGCTGCTTTCGCAGCCAAACTGCTTCTACACAAAAAGAATTCAGTAAGGCTGGACACGTGAGCTTCAGAATTTTCCGAATTTATCAGTATCATGCAGTAACGTCGAATTGTTTGCCTAGTGCCAACATTTGGAAAACCTCCACATTGACTTCACCGAACGATACCAGGACATTTTGAACTTGGAAATACCAGACTGGGTGTTGGATCCGTTTTCAAATGTAAACACAGCAATGTCACCTCAGCTGGAAGAAGAACTTAGAGAATTGACAACAAACGAGAAATAAAAATCAAGTTCAAAAATGGTTACTAAGAATTTTGGCTACAAAACCGATCTCGCAATTGTAATACTTGCATTGTGGTCAATCGTTCAACGATTCTTGATAGAATTCCCATCGTCATATTTTTGTGTGAACGTGGATTTAGTGCTGTGACAACACTGCTTATTAAAAATAGAAATCGTTTGCTTGTTACCGAACGTGGCGACTTTGCGACTGTTCTTGAGTAAATTGGAACCTGATAATAACTTATTAAACAGCATCAGATTCATCCTTCACATTAGTTTTTATATATGGATCGATTATTTTAGTTTTATTTTTAATAAAAGATTCTCTGTTTTAAAAACTATAAAGTTGTGTTTCAATAATCATTCTTATTGGCAGGTGGAGCCCGTAGAAAGTTAACTTGAGACCCTAAGCGCCGTTGTATGTTACATATTGCGCTCAGGTTTCCAAGTTGCTGCTTATGAAGTAAAAGTTTCGTTTAGAATTCTCTGTTAATATACATATATATGTAGGTCACAATAATTAATTTGAAGTTATAGTGGTTTTTTAAATAGGTGAAAAAATGGGGGCGCTAAAAAAATGTTTATTCTCAAAGTGGGCGGTAGACAAAATAAGTTTGGGATCCACTGGTCTACAGTGTTTATTTTGTCAGATATTGATCATTTCATTCATCTCTTATTGATAAGTGCTCGAGTATCTACATACACTAGTTATATACGTTTTATTTCCTATGTGAAATACATCCATACTTATAGATTCTCCTGGTAAATTTGTTGCTAGTGCTCTCCCTATCAGTTGTTTTGTGGGTCGTACTTTGATTCATAGCAAATTTGTACAGTTTTTCATAAAATGTCTAATTTGCTTTGACATATCCGGTAGTTGTTTTATTCTATTAAATTTTTTTTTCACAAGTGCTCTATTATATGTATGTTTGTTATAAACTCTATTTGTTTATTTTTGTCTGTTACGTCTACTGTTAAATTTTGTGCTATAAAAAGTATGTAACTCAAAAAATGTTTAGTCAGTAGTGTTTTTATTTTAAAAAGTCCTTGTTTATCTATTTTAATTGCATTATTGTAACTTGGTGCTAGAATCTCCTTTAAAGTTTTTGTGCGGTAGTTTTTAACTTTATATGGTATTTTCGAAAAATTGTTTGTGTTTCGTTTTTATTTTGTTTCGTCTTTGTTAATAGAATTTTATTTTTAAATGAATTAATTGAATCTTTGGCATATGTATTTGTAATTTTCATTTGGTGAACTATGTGTTGAATGCATTGATTCTAATGTAGAAGTGTTAATTTTCTGTCTTGATAGTACGTCTGCTACTACCTTTTGATTTCCTGGTTTATATATTATTTTTGCTCCGGATTCCTGTATAAATTTTTCCACCTTTTTAGGTTTACATTTGGATTTTTGTCTGAGATAGAAAATATTAGTGAATAGTGATCAGTTAGTTTAATTATTCCTACAGCTGCATCCATGTGGCTCCATTATCTCCTTGTAAATGTATAGTAAGCGGTTTAATTATTCTTCGCTACGTGGCGCTGATTGGATATTTCAAGCATAGCCAGATCTCTCCAACGGAGAAGAGGTCTTCCTCTGCTTCCCCCGGCGGGTACTGCGTCGAATACTTTCAGAGCTGGAGTGTTTTCGTCCATTCGGACAACATGACCCAGCCAGCGTAGCCGCTGTCTTTTAATGCGCTGAACTATGTCAATGTTGTCGTATATCTTATAGAGCTCATCGTTCCATCGAACGCGATATTCTCCGTGGCCAACGCACAAATGACCATAAATATTTCGCAGAACTTTCACTCGAAAACTCGCAACGTCGACTCATCAGTTGTTGTCATCGTCCATGCCTTTGCACCATATAGCAGGACGGGAATTATGAGTGACTTATAGAGTTTGGTTTTTGTTCGTCGAGAGAGGAGTTTACTTCTCAATTGCCTACTCAGTCCGAAGTACCACCTGTTGGCAAGAGTTATTCTACGCTGACAGGAGATATCATTATCATCGGCATACGCTAGCAGCTGTACATTCTTATAAAAGATTGTACCTGCTCGATTAAGTTCTGCAGCTCGAATTATTTTCTCCAGCAGCAGATTGAAGAAGTCGCACGATAGGGAGTCGCCCATGTCTGAAACCTCGTTTGGTATCGAACGGTTCGGAGAGGTCCTTCCCCATCCTGACGGAGCTTTTGGTGTTGCTCAACGTCAGTTTACACAGCGTATTAGTTTTGCGGGGATACCAAATTCAGACATCGCGGCATAAAGGCAGCTCCTTTTCGTGCTGTCGAAAGCAGCTTTGAAATCGACGAAGAGGTGGTATGTGTCGATTCTCCTTTCACGGGTCTTTTCCAAGATTTGGCGCATGGTGAATATCTGGTCGGTTGTTGATTTGCCAGGTTTAAAGCCACAATGATAAGGTCTAATCAGTTTGTTGACGGTGGGCTTTAATCTTTCACACAATACGCTCGATAGAACCTTATATGCGATGTTAAGGAGGCTTATCCCACGATAGTTGCATTGTGGAATCTGCCTTTTTGTGGTTTGGCAGAGCACACTTAAATTCCAATCGTTGTGCCTGCTTTCGTCTGACCATATTTTACAAACGAGCTGATTCATGCTTCTTATCTGTTCTCCGCCGCCGTGTTTCAATAGCTCAACAATCCATCGGCCCGACCGCTTTGTTGTTCTTCAGACGTGTAATTGCTATTCGAGCTTCTTCATGGTCGGGCAATGGAACGGAGCAGACGTTCACCATCGATTGAGGAATCAGGTTAGCTTCTCCTGGCGTTATGCTTTCACTACCATTCAGCAGGCTGGAGAAGTGTTCCCTCCATAATTTAAGTATGCTCTTGGCTTCGGTGACTAGATCACCTTTGAGCGTTCTACAAGAGTGTGCTCCGGTCTTGAAACCTTCTGTTAGGCGCGGCATCTTTTCGTAGAATTTTCGAGCATTACTCCTGTCGCCCAGCTTGTCAAGCTCTTCGTACTCACGCATTTCGGCCTCTTTCTTTTTCTGTTTGCAAATGCGTCTCGCTTCCCTCTTCAACTCCCGATGGTTGTGGTCGATCATAACGTTGCGAGGTAGGCAATTTGTTTTTTCTCGGCTACGACACAGCAGCAGGTATTTTGTTGTATTTTTTTGTGCTGGAATTTAGAACTACAGATAATTTATTTCGGCCCCGGCGAAGTCGATCAGCCTCAACCCATTGAAGGATGATTTCTCGTTGAGGCTGAATTTACCTACTGTTGCGCCAGAGATACCTTCTTTGCCCACCCTGTCGTTAAAGTCACGCTCATAGAAGGCATCTTTGGTCACATCGTCCTTCTCTCCCGTCGAGGCGTGAGTGCAAATTAGCGATGTGTTAAAGATCCTCACTTTGATGCGGATTGTGTCGAGACTTTATCCACCGGAGTGAATGATAGTCTCGGCGACGGAGTCTCTCTCCCACCACGAATACCATACCAAACTTGCGTTCCTATATATAGCCACTGCGGTAAATGCCGCAAGGACCTACTCGCCTCAGTCCTTGTCCCGTCCATCGCGTTTCTTGGACGGCAAGAGGCATTCTAATGAATTTATATTTAGCTCCGTTTTTAGAAAATGCTGTTTTTTCTCTGTCTTCATTTTTTTTATCATTATTTGATGAAATATTTTTTTTGAAAAATATTTTTCTTTACCAAGTGCCTGTATTGTCATGTTTACGTCTGGGAAAGGATATATATCTATTGTCTTTGAATTTAATTTCTGGAAGTCTATTACAAATCTTTTTTTTTTTGGTCTTCCATTTTCATCTTTTCCGTATGGGCTTCTACTAGTTTGTATTATATTACTTTTTAATAATTTTTCTATTTCTGAGTTGACGAATCGTTACCTGCATATGGATAGTGGTATTGTTTCGTCCAAATAGGTTCATTTGTCTCTGTCCTTATAGTCGGTTTTTTATATATAGAGTAAAGGGTAAGTTCTCAGTTTGATTATTTCTTTAATTTCTTTTTCATAATCCTTGCTATCTTTCGTATAGTTAATGCTTTGAATTTTTTTGTTTATTTGTATATTGTAATGAAAAAAAATCTATTGTTGCGTTTAATCTTTTTAGTCCACAAAATCCCATTTTCGTATCCACATCCTTAATGTAATCTAATTCAAACAAGCAAGGAAGTGCTAAGTTCGGGTGTCACCGAACATTTTATACTCTCGCATGATAAAGAGATAATCGAGATTGCATTATCCGTCATTTACATATTTTTCAAATACCGTATTTTTGTAAAGTTTTATTGCGCTATCATCATTGGTTCCTAATATATATATTATACGAGACGGCATCAGATGGAATTCAAAATAGCGTTACATTGGAAGAAGGCGTGGTTGTGAACCGATTTCACCCATATTACATGTCATCGGGGTGTTAAGAAAATATTATATACCGAATTTCATTGAACGCGGTGGAGTAGTTCCTGAGATATGGTTTTGGTCCATAAGTGGGCGATGCCACACCCATTTTCAATTTTAAAAAAAGCCTGGGTGCTGCTTCCTTCTCCCAATTCTTCCGCAAAATTTAGTGTTTCTGACATTTTTTGTTAGTCGGACTTTTAGTTATTTTCAACATAACCTTTGTATGTGAGGTGGGCGTGGTTATTATCCGATTTCTTCTATTTTTGAACTGTATATGGAAACGACTCTATAGAGTTTGGTTGACATAGCTATAGTAGTTTCCGAGATATGTACAAAAAACTTAGTAGGGGGCGGGGCCACGCCCACTTTTCCAAAACAATTGCGTCCAAATATGCCCCTCCCTAATGCGATCCTTTGTGCCAAATTTCACTTTAATATCTTTATTTATGGCTTAGTTATGACACTTTATAGGTTTTCGGTTTTCGCTATTTTGTGGGCGTGGCAGTGGGCCGATTTTGCCCATCTTAGAACTTTACCTTCTTATGGAGCCAAGAAATACGTGTACCAAGTTTCATCATGATATCTCAATTTTTACTCAAGTTACAGCTTGCACGGACGGACGGACAGACAGACATCCCGATTTCAACTCTACTCGTTACCCTGATCACTTTGGTATATATAACACTATATCTGACTCTTTTAGTATTAGGACTTACAAAAAACCGTTATGTGAACAAAACTATAATACTCTCCTTAGCAACTTTGTTGCGAGAGTATAAAAATATTTACTCATGAGTTACGCTCTTTATTCAGCCAATCTACATTCTCTAATGACAAAAGTTCCATACTAAGCTATAGTTTATATAGTATTAAAAATAAGTGTGTTTAAGTTCATTAAATATGCTTATCATGTAATAGTCTTAGGTCTAAAGTCTAAGTTGATTAAATGTGTCATTCATTTAATAGTAGCATGTCTTAGGTCCAAAGTCTAAGTTGATTAGTTGTGCCTATCGTGTAACAGGAGCATGTCTTATATTTAAAGTTAAATGTGTGTGTTTTATGTTATTTATGAAACTGCTTTTAGCTGGTACTCTTTTACTCTCTGTACTCTTTCATGTTGATAACACTACCTAATGTAGAGGCACAGCACTGACGCATCGCATTCACCATTTTACAACACACATTCCCCATCTTCTTCTTCTTCTCAATTGGCGTAGACACCGCTTACGCGATTATAGCCGAGTTAACAACAGCGCGCCAGTCGTTTCTTCTTTTCCCTACGTGGCACCAATTGGATATTCCAAGCGTAGCCAGGTCCTTCTCCGCCTGGTCCTTCCAACGGAGTGTAGGTCTTCCTCTTCCTCTGCTTCTCCCGGCGGGTACTGCATCCAATACTTTCAGAGCTGGAGTGTTTTCGTCCATCCGGACAACATGACGTAGCCAGCGCAGCCGCTGTCTTTTAATTCGCTGAACTATGTCAATGTCGTCGTATATCTCGTACAGCTCATCGTTCCATCGAATGCGATATTCGCCGTCGCTAACGGGCAAAGAACCATAAATCTTTCGCAGAACTTTTTTCTCCAAAACTCGCAACGTCGACTCATCAGTTACTGACATCGTCCAAGCCTCTGCACCATATAGCAGGACGGGAATTATGAGTGACTCATAGAGTTTGGTCTTTGTTTGTCGAGAGAGGACTTTGCTTTTCAATTGCCTACTCAGTGCGATGTAGCACCTGTTGGCAAGGGTTATCCTGCGTTGTATTTCTAGGGTGACATTGTTGGCGGTGTTTACTGTTTGTTTGATGACAGGAGATATTTCGTCTTGCCTTCGTTCACTTCCAGACCCATTTGCATTGCTTCCTTGTCCAGTCTGGAGAAAGCAAAACTAACGGCGCGGGTGTTGAGGCCGATGATATCAATACCATCGGCGTAGCTGTACACTCTTATAAAAGATGGTACCTTCTCTATTTAGTTCTGCAGCTCGAACTATTTTCTCCAGAAGCAGGTTGAAGAAATCGCACGATAGGGAGTCGCCCTGTCTGAAACCTCGTTTGGAATCGAACGGCTCGGAGAGGTCCTTCTCGATCCTGACGGAGATTTTGGTGTTGCTCAGCGTCAGTTGACACAGCCGTATTAGTTTTGCGGGGATACCAAATTCAAAAATCGCGGCATAAAGGCAGTTCCTTTTCGTGCTGTCGAAAGCAGCTTTGAAATCGACGAAGAGGTGGTGTGTGTCGATTCTCCTTTTACTGGTCTTTTCCAAGATTTGGCGCCAGGTGAATATCTGGTCGGTTGTTGATTTGCCAGGTCTAAAGCCACACTGTTAAGGTCCAACCAGTTTGTTGACAATGGGCTTTAATCTTTCACACAATACGCACGATAGAACCTTATACGCCATGTTGAGGAGGCTTATCCCACGGTAGTTGGACCAGATTGTGGAATCTCCCTTTTTATGGATTGGGCAGAGCACACTTAAATTCCATTCGTTGGGCATGCTTTCGTCCGACCACATTTTAAAAAGGAGCTGATGCATGCTCCTTATCAGCTCTTCGCCGCCGTGTTTGAATAGCGCGGCCGGCAATCCATCGGCCCCTGCCGCTTTGTTGTTCTTCAGGCGGGCAATTGCTATTCGAACTTCTTCATGGTCGGGTAATGGAACGTCTGCTCCATCGTCATCGATTGGGGAATCGGATTCGCCTTCTCCTGGAGTTGTGCGTTCAGTGCCATTCAGCAGGCTGGAGAAGTGTTCCCTCCATAATTTAAGTATGCTCTTGGCTTCGGTGACTAGATCACTTTTGGGGGTTCTACAAGAGTATGTTCCGGACTTGAAACCTTCTGTAAGCCGCCGCATTTTTTCGTAAAATTTTCGAGCATTACCCCTGTCGGCCAGCTTATCAAGCTCTTCGTACTCACGCATTTCGGCCTCTTTCTTTTGCTGTCTGCAAATGCGTCTCGCATCCCTCTTTAAACTCTCGGTATCTATCCCATCCCGCATGTGTAGTGGTCGATCGTAACGTTGCAAGGTAGACAGCCTGTTTTCCCTCCGTTTGAAATGCCGTCCCACAGTTCCCTTATACCAAGTTGTTGACGAGTGCTCTCAGAGCACATTAGTGCAAGCCGAGTAGAAAATCGTTCGGCTGTCTGTTGTGATTGCAGCTTCTCGACGTCGAACCTTCCTTGTCTTTGTTGGCGTGCGTTTTTTGCTACACAGAGGCGGGTGCGAATCTAAGCTGCAACAAGATAGTGGTCCGAGTCGATATTAGGACCTCGGAGCCCACGCACATCTAAAACACTGGAGACGTGTCTTCCGTCTATCACAACATGATCGATCTGGTTGTTAGTTTTTCGATCCGGAGACTGCCAGGCAGCTTGATGAATCTTCTTATGCTGTAATCTAATACTACAGATAACCATATTTCGGGCCTCGGCGAAGTCGATCAGCCTCAACCCATTTGGGGACGTTTCGTCGTGGAGGCTGAATTTACAGACCGTGGTGCCAAAGGTACCTTCTTTGCCTACCCTGGCGTTAAAATCGCGAAGCACGATTTTGACATCGTCGCGGGGGCAGCACTAATAGGTGCGCTCCAAGCACTCAGAAAAGGCATGTTTGATAACATCGTCCTTCTCTTCCGTCGGGGCATGGGCGCAAATCAGTGATATGTTGAAGAACCTCGCTTTGATGCGGATTGTGGCTAGACGTTCACTCACCGGAATGAATGACAGTACTCGGCGACGGAGTCTCTCTCCCACCGCGAATCCCACACCAAACCTGCGCTCCTTTATATGGCCGCTGTAATAAATGCCACAAGGACTTACTCGTCTTTGTCCTTGTCCCGTCCATCGCATTTCTTGGAGGGCGGTGATGTCAGCCTTTATTTGCACGTGGACATCAACCAGCTGGGCAGCGGCACCTTCCCAATTAAGGGACCGAACATTCCAGGTGCATGCCCTTAAATCGTAGTCAATATTTCGTTTGCCGTGGTCGTCATCAAAAGGGGGGTCTCTCATCCGAGGGTGGTTGTTACTATTCATTGTGGGTCGCAAGCCCAGCGCACAACCCTATGTAGGGGATATTTCGCCTTCTAACTTTAGCTCTCCTTCAAACGGATGTTCTTAGGCTACCCAGATGATACTTGGTCAAAGACCGGAAGTCGTGAGCTGCTTGACTCATATGTAAAAGAATCGTTTCTGGCCACTCCCAAGTGAACTTGCGTGAACTTCTACACTTGACTCCATCCTTCCCCATCAGACACCATATTAACAGCTACACCAAATACCAACAAAACGGGAAGAGAAGTAGCCGCTCACTCTCTTTTCGATACCGATCGCTTTGAAACGACGACGCGCTGTACGACCAATTCGCCAGCCAGCTTAATTTTATAATTAAATCAACAGTTTCAACATTTTGTAAAGGCAGCACTTCCGCGATCGAACGAATAAAAAAAAGAGATCTAATTACGCAGAAAAAAACCAAAGGTGTTTTATTTATTAATTTCGGTTAGTGCAAGGGTTCAATTTTACATATGTATATATAACGCCATCATATCTATCTGGTTTTGTTTTAAGGATATGTACCACCGTTAAGTGAACAAAACCATAATACTCTGCTGCAACTGGTTGCCTCTATTTGGATAGATAAAAGTTCTTCTTTTTTACTGGCGTAGAAACCGCAGTTATCGCCGAGTTAACAATAGCGCGCCAGTCGTTTCTTTTTTTCGTAAGGTGGCGCCAATTGGAGATCTCAAGCGAAGCCAGGTCCTTCTCCACCTGGTACTTCCAACGGAGTGGAGGTCTTCCTCTTCCTCTCCTTCCCCCGGGGAGTACTGCATCAAATACTTTCAGAGCTGGAGAGTTTTCGTCCATTGGGGCAACATGACTTAGTATATCTCACACAGCCCATCGTTCCATCGAATGCGATATTAGCCGCGCCAATGCGTAAAGAACCATGTTTCGCAGAACCTTTTTTTCGAACACTCCTAACTTCCACCATATAGTGAGTGTAATGAGTGACTTATAGAATTTGGTTTTTGTTTCTTCGAGAGAGGACTTTACTTCTCAATTGCCTGCTCAGTTCGCAGTAGCATCTTTTGGCAAGAGTTGTACTGGGTTGGATTTCTAAACTGACATTTTTGTTGCCGTTAGCACTGGTTCCAAGATAGACGAAATCATCTACAACTTCGAAGTTATGACTGCCGACGGTAACGTGAGAGCCTAGTCGTGCGTGGAACGACCGTTTGTTTGCTGACACGAGATATTTCATCTTGTCCTCGTTCACAACCATACCCATTTGCTTCGCTTCCTTATCCAATCTGGAGAAATCAGAACGAATAACCAATGCGGTATGAGATAGTGCGTTATCGCACTTCTTTGTTCAATAAATTCAGACATAGTAAAAATGAAAATTTTGACTCGAAATTTAGCATAGATGTGACTAACAATACCACTAACTTACAGAAACAATTTTAATTTCGAAAAATATGCGACCTCTGGGTGACTTAATACTGTATATATCGGCCGATAAGTGAAATATCTTAATAAAATTGAGAGATCGTATTATAATGGTGCACGTTTATGCTTAGAATGAACTAAATCTGATGAAAACTTGCTCTTAACCTCATACAGGCCTTTTGTACCTGAAGATACTTTCCAGGTTTTAAACCTTGCAAGTTGCAGGAGTATAAAATGTTCGGTTATACCCGAGTAAGAAACATTCGGTTACACCCGAACTTAGTTGTTTCTTACTTGTTAAGATTGAAATAAACATACATAAGGTTTATACTAAGTTAAATTATTATGAGACTCGTTGGTATATTAATTTATTGATTCCAACCAAAAAACAAAAAGTGTTGAACCTTTGTTGAAGGTTACACTGGAGAAGGCATCATCTAGGCCACGGTTGGATAGATCAACAACCTTTCTCATACTAAAAAACAACATTCCCTAGTTGAAGAAAGTTTGTTGTTTGGTATTTTATTAACATACATTATATTGAAGTCGTAGACTCACATAGTCATTGGTGATTAAATTAAGCTCGTTAGTTCAAATGAGATATATAGCACCTGATGTAAGTATACATTGAAGATGTAAAGGGATTGAGACAGGAATCTAGCGCCCCTGGTGGCACCATCTATATGTCGACTGGTGCGTTAGAATCAGCTTTCTTTGTCGATTATCCAGTGAAAGTCTTATGACATTTCATCGATTGGAAGTGAAGTTAATGAAGTTGAAGTTTAAATGTCAAAATGTTTGTGTTATCGGTGCGAAAATGAGCTTCGAACACGTTCTTGCACTTGTGACCGACTATTTGACCAAAAATCATATTTCAACCATTAATCACTCCCCGTATTCACCTGATATGGCACCGTGCGGGTTCTTCCTTTTCGGAAAAATGCATTTGCCCATGAAAGGAAACCACTATGCAGACGTAGAGGCCATTCAAAAGGCTTGCACCGGCATACTGGCCAATGAGCTAAAACACTCGTTCGACATGCTTTTGGACCCTGCAAAAAGCTGTAGCTTGGAGAAAATAATTCGAGCTGCAGAACTAAATATAGGTGATAGATACTATCTTCTATCAAATGTACAGCTGCTGTCTACGTAACGTAAAATTTTCGCAAAAAAGTGTAAAAAATATTATATGTGATTGAAGTTGGGAAATTACATTAGATATTTCCAAAAACAACGCACAAATTACTTAAACTGTAAATAAATTTTAGGTTATTTTATGTCATACATATTGTTAAATATTTATATAGCAATGTTAACGCAATGTGAAGCAATGGTTATGATTCTCATACCAAATGTACTAAAAAATTGTATCTCTTTATCTGCGGCAAAGAAAAAATACAAAGGTTATTAAAGGTGAACGTTTTCCGCATTATGTCACATAGTTGGCATTTTTTTTGTGAAAAAGGCATAAAAATTGTGTAACAAATGCATATGTAAAATATTATCATTTCTCTTTTAGTAAACAAAATTTCATTGATTTATCGGCAGTAGTTTATGAGACAATAATTTAGCAATTTTATCGTGCTCTAAAAATCAACTTTCAATATAATTAGCAAAGCACTGAATTTTAACAAAATGTTTATATCACGAGGTATGCGTCTGGTCCCTCAACTAATCATGTGATAAAACTGATTGAATCGCACTTTTATTATTGTCCATCGATTTTCTTCATAGCACCAAACTTAAAAATAGATATGTATACTTTAGAATTTATTTGATTCATTTTAAATGAAAGCATAGATGCACAATTAGTAAAATGCTTTAAAATTAAACATGTTATATATAAAACAAATAATATGTAATTAGAAACACATAAAACATATAACAACAAATAATTTGTAAAAGAAAAACTAATCCAGTGAGGACGAATTAAGTGCTTTAAAATATCCATTATTCAATTAAATCATTAACCCATTGCATTACAATCAAATGTGGTATCTTCTTGACTTATATTGAAGACCATAAACTAATATTATTTAAGAAACATGTTAAAATGAGCGGAATGTAATACATATAAGATATCAACTCGCACAAATTAATCCATTTTCGGCAGAAAGATACCCTATTATGTGTAAGACATGCTCTATCAATTTTATTAAGATATGGAGAATGGCAGAAGCTCGAAAATCTTCATATTTCGTGAACCTCTTTTTGCAACACAGAGTTATTATGATTAGGAAAGAATTTTCTCAAATTTCAATTATATATCTCTCATATTAACCGATATTTTCTGTCAAAAGTCAGCTATAAGTAAGGGGCTACGCATATTCGGTACGTCGTGGCTTGAAAAGTTTTGGTGAGATGTGTCTGTTACCTAGACTTTTTTTTAAACGTTCTCAAAAAAACCATAGGGTGCCACTTTGTACTATTTGTATAAAACTCATGAAACGAAAAACTTTTACAAGTATTTGGAAGTGAGATACAAATTTTTCTATTTGATAATAAGAACAAGAAAAAACGTTAACTTCGGATGCACCGAAGCAAATATACCCTTCAAAGGATCATTTCTTTTATAACTACGTGTTCAGTTTGTATGGAAGCTATATGCTATAGTAATCATATCTGAACAATTTTTTTCGGAGATTATATAATTACCTCAAGCAGTAATCCGTGTGAAATTTCGAGAATATACTACTTGAAATGCGAAAGTTGTCCATACAAGCCCTTGGTTCCGATCGTTCGGTGTGTATGGCAGCTATATGCTATAGTTAACCTATCTGAACCATTTTTTCGGAGATTACATTGTTGCCTTAGAAAATAATCTATACCAAATTTCGTGAAGATATATCGTCAAATGAGGAAGTTTCCCATGCAAGCATTTGATTCCGATCATTCAGTTTGTATAACAGCTATATGCTATAGTAAGCCGATCTGAACAATTTCTTCGTATATTACATTATTATCTTAGAAAATAGCCTATGGCAACTTTTGTGGAGATACTTTGTCAAATGTGAAAGTTTTTCATACAAGAACTTGATTCCGATCGTTCAGTTTGTATACCAGCTATATGTTATAGTGGTCCGATATCGGCAGTTCCAACAGTTTGCCCATTTTTTTTTTTCCAAATTATTTTATTTATTGGATCTGCTTTTTCTTAAAGCCTAACAATAAGTTATAAAATCTTAAATGTATTTAAAAGTTATAAAATCTTAAATCTCAAGCAAGTGATTGAGCTGTTTTGGTGATACGTCGCTCTTTAATACGCAGGCATATCTTTTCTTTTAAGTCGTGTTTGGTCGCTGGAATGTACCAAAGCAGTAGCCAAAGGGTTTGGGTGATCTCGGAGTTTAGATATATATTTAATTCTGCTATCTTCTACTTCTTTCTTTACCATAGGAATACCAAGGTCTTTATGGGTTATTTCGTTACGCATGTACCATGGTGAACACGTGATTAATCTAAGCATTTTTGATTGGAACCTTTGTATTATATCAATATTAGTTGCACAGGTCGTACCCCACAGTTGAATGCCATACATCCAAATCGGCTTTTTGACCGCATTATATAAAAGCACTTTGTTGTCTAGGCTAAGTTTAGAGTTTTTATTAAAAAGCCAATATAAATTTGCAGCTCTAATCTTCATACATGTTATTTTACTAGAGATGTGTTTTCTCCACGTGAGCCTTCTATCTAGGTGAATACCAAGATATGTTACTTCGTTCGCTTGGGGTACTAATATATTGTTTATTTTTACTGCCGGGCACATCTTTGGTCTTAGCGAAAATGTAATATGCTTACACTTCTGTTCATTCTAGCCATTCTTCGACAGACCTTAAATGCTTCGCTAATATGTATTCATTATGCTAAAATGTGGCATTTGTTACGGCTCACTATAGCTGTATCGTCCGCAAAAGTGGAAGTTAATACATTATTTGCTGTTGGAAGATCTGCTGTATATATGATGTTTAGTGTTGGGCCTGTTGAAAACTATAGGGGAATAGCAAAGTTGTCTGCAATACCTAAACTTTTTGAAGCAATTATAACAGACGACATAACCTTCCGGATCTCTCCACTAATTTCTTGTTCTCAGCATGGTTTTCGTAAAGGGAAATCTACCACAACTAATTTGCTTGAATTTGTATCACATGTATCAACGGGCTTTAGGAGAATAAGAATACTGATGTTATATATACAGATTTTAGCAAAGCTTTTGATAAAGTAAACCATTCAATTCTTTTGAATAAACTTGATCTTCTTGGTTTTCAACCAATATTTCTAAAATGGGTTGCTTTTATCTTAGTAATAGAATTCAAAAGTCATATTTAAAGATACTTTTTCTGACATAATCAATGTTCCTTCAGGCGTTCCTCAAGGTAGCCATCTTGGTTCAATTCTGTTCTTGTTATTTATTAACGACATATCATCTGTTGTTAAGTTTTCAAAAGTTTTATTATATGCTGACGATGTAAAACTTTTTAAAACGTATACTTCAAACAGCGAAAGATGTCAGTTGCAAACAGACTTAAACAACCTAGTTTCTTGGTGTGATAGAAATGACATGCCATTGAACCTTAAAAAATGTAAAACGATGTGCTTTTCACGTAGAGCTGTAGACCCTACCTCATACGCAATACAAAACTTTAGGTTGGAGCAAGTATGCAGTTTTGTTGATCTGAGAGTAACTATGGACCCCAAACTCAATTTTAATCTTTTTTTTTTAGAGATCCGCTTACCACAAAAATTCTTTTTACATCTCTGGTGAGGCCTATATTGGAGTATGCTTCTGTGGTTTGGAACCCTAGTTACCAAGTCCATTCGGATAAATTAGAGTCCGTTCAAAAACATTTTTTACTTTTTGCCTTAAATCATTTGCATTGGGATTCCAGTTTAAATCTTCCCCCTTACATTAACCGTTTAAAACTTATAAATCTCCCGACACTCGCTAGTCGTAGGGAGATGCTTGGTATAATATTTCTTGTAAAACTCATGAATGGGTCAGTCTGTAGCCCATCTCTCTTATCTGATATTACTTTTAACGTTCCCGCTCGCCCTGCCAGGCTGTTTAGACCCTTACTTTAAAAATTTTCTAGAACAAATTTTGAGTCAAACGAACCATTCCGCCGTATATGTCATGATTTCAATTTTCATTCCAGCACATTTGATCTAACAGACTCACTCTTCACTATTAAAAAAATTATTTAATCTACCCTTAACAAGTAACATTTAATAATTATAAACTTTAATCTAATTCTTAATTTCGGCTGTTGAAATTTTTGTTTCTGTAGCTGAGCAGCTTAAGATCGCAACGCTTAAAACTATCTTGCCTTTTATGACTCGGCTAATTCCGCTCGTTCGCGGATTGCGCCCCTCGCGTCGGTTGGGTGGGAGGAGGGTAATCGTTGGGTATTATTATTATTATTATTATTAAAGCACTACCCTGGGGTACATTTTTATCTGCCGTTCATCAGATATGAAGTCTCCTACTTTTACGAAAATTTTCTATTTTTTAAATAAGACTCCAATGTTTTATATAATTCTAAAGGTAGAATTTTTTTAATCTTATATAAAAGACCTTCGTGCCACACCTTATCAAACGCCTAAGCTACATCTAGAAATATTGCTTTCCTTATCTCGTTAGTAATTCTATTTACTTGCTCTATTGTGCCATGTTTCGCACGAAACCCGAATTGATGCATTGGTATTGCATTATTTTCGTGGAGGAAAGGTGACGTCTTTGATAGTAATACTTTTTCAAATACTTTTGAAAGACAGGGTAGAAGACTGATTGGTCTGTACGAAGACGGCTGTGTTAAGTCTTTCCCAGGTTTATCTATCAAGATAATCTGCGACTTTTCCCATGAAATTGTATAGTATCCGAAACTAAGAATTGCATTGAGGAGCAAAGAGAGCATCTCTACAGCAATAATTGGTAACTCAATTAGCATTTGTAGAGAAATATTATCATGTCCCGGCGCCTTTTTTGGATTAAGTTCTTTGATGATACCAATAATTTCAGAAGGTGAAGTCTTAAGAGACTCGAGCGACTTTTTAGCTGTGTTGGGTAAGATTGACAGCTTAAAGTTGTTCTTTGGCAAATTGGGTTGAAATACCTTTTCCAGGTGATTTGCAACACAATTAGCCTTTTCCTCGTCACTTCGAGCCCAATTTCCACCCAAGTCTCGTATAGGCATGTTGAAGTCAGTTGGTGGCTTCATGGACTTTTGGGCTTTCCAAAGTGAATTTTGCTTGTTGGAATTTGGACACATCTTCTTTAGATCATTTCGGGGTTCAATTCGTGCTCACGTTTAAACACTTTTTTTAATTTACGTACAGCAGCTTTCAATTGAAGCTGAGTGGAAAGGGAGCAATTTATCTGCCATTCACGTCTTACACGCCTTTTTTTCATTTACGAGCTTTTCTGTTTCTCTATTGGAGATTTTTCTGAAACCAAGCGGATTATAGCTTTTGTTTGGTGTTGCTAAGACAGCTGCGCTGGTTATTATATCATTGTCTTCTCTTATGCTTTCGTCAATATCTCTTCCTGTATTTATTTTGTACTCAATATTAATGTGGCTACTGACATATTTTTGATATTTTAGCCAATTCGCTTTAAAAGAAGTTAGACCCACTTTTGGATTAACGAATATGGGTTGTTCACATAACTTTATTAGTTCAGGAGAGTGATCAGAAGATAGATCAGTACATGTATCAGCTGTTACGTGCGATTTATCTATATTTTTAATTACAGCAAAATCAATTAAATCTGGTATTTTCTTACGATCACTAAGCCAATATGTTGGCTTACCAGGAGATATTATTTCAAGGTTATTGTGCCTAATTATAACAGTTTGATAAAGCTGTCGTTCTTTCGGATTAATAAGACGGGAGCCCCAGTAAGTGTGTTTTGCGTTGTAGTCTCCACCTGATAGAAATCTTTGACCTAGTGTTCCAAAAAAGTCTTTAAATTCGATTTCTGTAATTTTAAAACGAGGTGGACAGTATGTATATAGCCGTGAGGTTTAAGTCCCGACCCCGATTTTTTAGTGATATTGCTGTAGCTTGTAACTGTGGTGTAGCATGAGATTCTAGAGCGCAATGGTTTAAACAATTTCTAATCAACACCGCCGTGCCACCATGCGCTTTTCCATCATTGATATTATTTTTATTTGTTAGATGAGTTTTTGAAATAAGCATGACATCTATATTCTTTTCAGACAGAAATCTGATAATCTCTAATTTATGTTGGTTAACACCGTTAGCATTCCATATACAGATATTTAGTAAGCTCATTTTTTTCTTAATAAATTTTGCAGCATTTGATTTTGTTATTTTATTAAATCTTGGATCATGTTTTGCATGGTGGAATTGTGTCATACACTGTGTAAGATTTATAATCATGGTTTCAATACCTCCATTTGGAGAGTTTTGCGGCAGTTGCATTTCACAGTGTTGCCTTTCATCACATTTGCATAGCTTCCTTGCATATTACTATTATTAGAAGTAATAGGATTAGACCTTTTTTCTGAGGTTGCTATAATTTCATTACGGGGTGTTTGTAACGTTTGGTTACGTCGTGCTTGAATGCCCTGTGACAAATTCGATTTCAAATCTATATATACAGGGCTACCTCTGTAGTTAGCGATGTGATTTCCTCCGCAATTGCTGCATTTTTTCTTTAATTCTTCTTTGTTAACGTACAACACAAACACTGCGTAGAGTGCAATATGATTTGGTATGCCCATATTCTTGGCAGTTAGTACATTGTACCGGACCGTTTCCTTTATGTGGTTCTTCGACAGTTACTCTACGATGCAGCAAATATTTCAAATTATATATTGGATGTGTTTAATTTTATTTTAAGTTGATTTGAGTTCGGCAACAATTCAATTTTAAACATTGGCTGTGGTACTTTATTTCTATTAAATATATTTACAACTGTTTTAAATCCGAAACCGCATACTTCCAATGCTTTTTTGACTTCACTAGAGTCTACGGAGGACTCTATACCCTTGATTACAACAACTAGGCCCTTAGAGCTCTTCAGTTGATACGAATAATAATTTTTATTTTTATTTGACAAAAATTTGTAACGTGGCTTTTACCACCTTACAATAATTTACTTCAACACTGTACATCATTTACCCTCACCATACCTCTACATAGAGCTTTCCACCATACTAGAATTATCCTACACCTACTAAACTTCACCTCACCGCATTGACCAAAGCTACGCACACAACTTACCTCACTACGATGACGAAAGCTGCGCTATGCTGCTATATAAGCATGCACTTCACACCGAATGCGATCATTTTTTCCAGCTCGCCAGCGAGGACGGTCGCACAGCAGCCAGCAGCAATAGGCAGTGGGGATCGGGAATATACTGCACTGTACCGTACAGTCAACGCCGTGTCTGGGAGTGATTACTCCTCACCAGAAGATAGAAGGAACACCACCTTACCGTAATTACCGTGCCGACTTCAACAAGAACCAACGCCTGGCACACCAAATCCAATAAGCTGGTCTGGCTGTCCACATAAGGGGTGTGGATACATCTACTACAAAAAGTAAATATTTTTGCTAAGGGTTCGTGGGTTCCAAGGCTGACCCTGGAGCGGCTGAGCATACCTCAGCTATGGACGAAACCCCATTACAAATGGCGCCCGAGCAGGGACCTGACTTTGTGAGTGACAGTGAAAAATATGAAACGGTCACCAATGCTCATGAATCAGGTTCGCCACACCCCCTACACAATCATAAGCATCGCAGTACTTCAGTGCAGAAGGCTCTAACGCTTGAGACAGACACGACCAGTTGGATTTATTGTCTAAAAAAAAAACGATTAGTCACCGAGTGCAGACGACACCGCATCACTGTCGAAGGGCGCACCGTAGCAGATCTCCGTAGCGAGCTGTGCGCCTGCATCCGTGCAAAGCGCCACAGTAAATCCACGAAGGACCTAGTGAAAGCTTTAGAAAGGGAAATGAAAGAGGAAAGTAATGCCACCATACTTGTTCCAACCACCACGGTAAGAATCCCGAGCAAAGTAATAGCAACACGTGATGACATCACATCGGCTGCAAAATTGCCAGATTTGGAGGTTATAAACTCCGTGCGGCGATGGAACATACGCTACAGCGGTCGCGAAAATTTACACGACTTTCTAGAGCGATGCGAATAACTAGCCGAATGCTACTCTATAGCAAATAACCAGCTTCTTGCTACTATGGCGGAAATTTTGCAAGATAAAGCGCTGCAATGGTTTCGTATAAAACGCAATGTCATAAACACGTGGGTTGACTTTCGTTACGAGGCTGAACGGTTTTTTTTACCGAAACGACACCTCTCACATCTGGAAGAAACCATCCATCAGCCCAAGCAATTACCCAGAGAGAAAGCAAAAGATTATGTGTTGGTCATCCAAACGCTTATTCGCCAGCACCCTAAACTTCGCGATGAAGATCACACCGAACGTATATATGACGGTCTAAGGGTGGAATATCCCTTATACGTCCGATGAAGCGACTTCAACAGCGTAGACGAACTACTCGAGCTAACCGAAGAATTCGAATTGTTAAAAAGCGAGGAGGCCAGGCAAGCAAGAAACACCAATCACTGTTTGACGGCGGTAAGTACTAAATATTGCCGCGAGAAAGTTTGTTGGCGATGTAAGTAGCCGGGACACCGAAGGCACCAATGTCGCAACCGTCAGCAAAAATTTTGCTCTCGCTGTGGACGCGATGAAATCATGTCGCGAGACTGCAATTGTCCTACACATGAGACAGTGCGAGCTACTCTGTCCAAACCCAGTACAATAGCACTCAAAGCATCGATTCCGTACCCAGAAGGGAAACAAGATGGCCGTTATTATTTGCCCATTACTGTCGCGGGCATGCAGATAAAAGCTCTGGAGAACTTCAACGTCATCTAGATAAACACCAAATTGAAGCCAGACGCCAGATCCGTCGCATTCAGTTAGCTAACCAGACATATATACCTAGCACGAAAATGTATCCTGTTACTATAGAGCTGTGTAACAAGTCTACGCACCTACTTGTATCAGCTCTACCGACGCTTTCGGAACATGTCATCTTAGGCATGGATTTCTTAAGGAAGCGAGGCCTGACTATCACCATCGATGGTCAACCCCTAACCGCTACACGCCTAAGCACACAGCCACCTACCGATCACCTTGCTATGCTAACCAAAAGGTAACATCTTACAGAAAAGGAGAATCACCAATTGAATACTCTCCTCACTGAAAACGCGGCAGTATTCTCGACGATCACCGGCCCCAGCACAGCCACCGAACACATAATTCGCCTTAAACACGACCGTCCACTAAAGCAGAGATATTATCCATGCAACCCAGCGATGCAAGAAGAAATCAATCAAGAGGTGAATGAATTGATTACAACAGGCCGGATCGAAGCTTTTAACAGCGCCTATAGCTCGCCCATTGTCCTAGTGCGAAAGAAACATAGAAGTTGGAGAATGTGTATAGATTACCGGCAACTTAACGCAGCAAGCATACCAGACGCATACCCACTTCCCCAAATAAACGCAATCCTAGACCAACTCAAGGAAGCTCGGTTCATTTCGACCATCGACCTGAAAAATGGCTACTGGCAAATTCCGTTACACCCCCGCTCACGCCAGTACACCGCATTTACCGTACCGGGGAGAGGTTTATTCCAGTGGCGAGTAATGCCTTTTGGGCTGCATTCGGCGCAGGCAACATTCCAGCGAGCCCTATACACCGTTCTGGGATCAGAACTACAGCAAAACCATATGCAGATCAACTTTGAAAAGTAAAAGTTCCTGCAGCAACGCCTCCATTACTTGGGCCATGTAGTCAGAACCGAGGGTATTTACACAGACTCGGCTAAAGTCGCAGCCATTAGCGATATGGCAGCACCTACCACCATCAGAGAATTACGCCGCTTTCCAGGAGCAGCCTCGTGGTATCGACGTTTCGTAGCAGACTTTGCCAAAATATCAGCACCGCTGAACCGCTTATTAAAGAAGAACCAGCGTTGGACATGGGGTTCCGAACAAGAAGAAGCATTCCAAGTGTTAAAAGAAAGACTAACTAGTGCACCCATCCTGGGTTGCCCCGACTTCGAGAGGCCCTTCTGTCTGCAGACTGACGCCAACGGAGAAGGACTAGGCGTAGTGCTATTTCAGCGCCATTCTGACCAAGAACGGGTCGTAGCATACGCCAGTCGCAGCTTGACAGAGTTGGAGAAGCGGTACTCTGCCACCGAACAGGAGTGCCTAGCCGTATTGTGGGGCATAAGAAAAATGCGACCATACCTGGAGGCCTATCATTTCACCGTAATCACCGACCATCATTCACTTAAATGGCTTCACACCCTGAAGAACCCATCCGGAAGACTTGCAAGGTGGGCACTAGAGCTACAGCAGTTTGACTTCGAAATAGAGTATCGCAAAGGTACCCTCAACGTAGTCGCCGATGCGCTATCCAGATGCCCACTGAAAGACCAAGAAGGCGATGCGGAACTTTTGCATACCGTCCGTGATCAACCGGATAGATGGTATGAAAGACTAACGCGCCAGGTACACGATCAACCGAAGAAATATTCCGATTACCAACTTATCGATGGCCCGCTCTTTCGGTACGTCGCCCCACGCAATAAGCTATCCAGGTCACTATGCTGGAAACTATGCGTACCAGAGCCCCGTCGACTCGAAGTCCTGAGAGAAAATCACGACGCTAGTACCGGCGGTCACATGGGTGTACACAAAACACTCAAATGCACACAAGAAGGGTATTATTGGCCTGTGATGCATAGGGATGCACTCAGATATGTTCGTCGATGCCAACAATGTGCCGAATATAAGGTGGACCAGCGCCGACTTGCGGGATGATGGCCACCATGCAATGCTCACGACCGTGGGAAGTTGTAACGGCGGACTTTGTAGGTCCACTACCACGTTCAACAAATGGCAACACATGCTTGCTAGTGCTCACGGATAAGTTCTCCAAGTGGGTGGAACTCATGCCAGTCCGGAATGCAAACACCGCCAGTGTTATAAAGGCGCTACGAGAGCGCGTGATATACCGGTTTGGTTGCCCTGACATATTCCTTATCGACAACGGGAAACAATTCACCGGCAAGCCGCTTACACATTTCCTGGAGAGCCACAGAATCAAACATTTTTTCACCGCCATTTACGCTCCACACGAGAACCCAACCGAGCGCACAAACAGAATCGTGAAAATTATGATTGCACAACAAGCAAAGGCCGATCATCGAACCTTGGACAACCAACTAGCCGAAATAGCTTTCGCAATAAATACATCACAACACGACTCGACAAAAACATCAGCAGCTGAGATAAACTTCGGGTACACACCAGCTCCACCGAAACAAATCCGTAAAGAAGGGAATGTGCCTGACGAAGAAGCCACCACCGTGCTGACACTCACCGAGCTTTGGCAAGAAATTTCTCGCAACTTGTCTACTGCAGCAAAACGCCAGAAGAAATACTACGATTTGCGCAGACGACCATGGAAGCCACTTATCGGCGAGAAAGTACTCAAAAGAGATCATCCGCTCTCTTCCGCAGTAAGCAGCTTTGCACAGAAGTTTGCTCCGAAATATTCTGGCCCATATATCGTCAGAAAATTCAAGTCGACTAATACAGTCGAACTCGTGAATCCTAACGCACCAGGCGGGCGTACCACCCATGTGCATCTGCAAGATCTAAAGCAGTTGCCAACCGAATACTAAACTTGCGTAGCTGCCAGCGCGTTCTCTACCGAGCTTACGGACTCTAGCTCCGAGCCACTTATTACTAATGCAACGCAACAATAGACGTTACCAACACTAATCGAAGCGTCCGTTTGCCCATCTCTTTCTAGATAATCAAAATGAAACACTTAATCTGCGGAATGCCACACGCATCGGGCCGCCATACCAAGCGCAAACCACAGTCACCAGATGAGCCTACAAAGCCACGACCTTTTCGTCCACCACCGGAAGCACGACCTCTCGCGAGGAGAACGCTATTCTTCCGAGGCCGACGTTTAGCCCTGCAGAAGTTGAAAGGCGATCGCGTATTGGTGCGATACGGCAAGGAGGGATGCGTGCTACATTTGTACGACTAAACACACAAGGCCAGAGATGAAAATTAATTTTACTTGTTGTAAGTACGCATAATCATAGGACATAAGACACCTTGTACCATAGGTTAAGAAATTGCTGCTAAATAAAGATTTCCACACCCGCTCCTCGTCCACGGCACATGCCAACCAGGACAGCCAGCCAGCTTCCAGCCAAATCATCGTGGGAGATCGAAATCACTCCTTCCACCTGTATCCAGCGAAGTATCGTTGTCCGAAGTGAGGGGGGGGACTGTAACGTGGCTTTTACCACATTACAATAATTTACTTCAACACCGTACATCATTTACCCTCACCATACCTCAACATAGAGCTTTCCACCATACTAGGATTATCCTACACGTATTAAACTTCACCTCACCGCATTGACCAAAGCTACGCACACAACTTACCTCACTACGATGACGAAAGCTGCGCTATGCTGCTATATAAGCATGCACTTCACACCGAATGCGATATCCGCAAACTCTGGCAAAAGCACAGACTCCCCCGGCTACGCCAAACTTTAAATTCCACTCAAAGGGAATTAAAGGTTCTCCTCCTCCAAAGAAGCTCTGAAGACTTCAACTCCTACATCGCTGAAGCCGAACAGCACCCTAAAAGCTGCTGGAAGGTTATCAGATCCTTAAGAAATCGTAAACTTCACCTCCCCGCCCTAATTAAAGACGGGATCTCTTATCCACAAGACAAGGACAAAGCCAACGTCTTTGCTCAATCCCTAAAAACCCAATGCTCCCCCTTCCAAGCCTCCAAAAATTCTCTTCCTTTCACGAAGAAGTGTTAGCAACTGTCCGGAGCACAACCTTCCAAACGGTCGAGTTTCAGCCCCCCAAAGAAGTCTCCGAGGCCATCCGCTCCCTCAAAAACCGGAAAGCTCCAGGCCACGACAGTATCGGTAACGGCGTCTTGAAAATCTTACCGCGGAAACACCTTGTTGCCCTAAACAACATCATAAACGCGATGATGCGCTTCCAATATTTTCCTCCGGCCTGGAAAGCCGCCACAGTCGTCTTTTTTCCCAAACAGGGAAAACCTCTAAGCGATCCGACAAACCATCGCCCCATCAGCCTACTCTGCACCCTCAGCAAAGTAGCCGAAAGCCTAATTCTTTCCCGACTGGAGAAATTTGTTTCGGAAAAGAAAATTCTTCCCGACTTCCAACATGGGTTTCGAAAGCAATACGGCACCGCACACCAACTTCTGCGGGTCTCCGAATTTGTCGCTAACAACCTCAACAAAGGAAGACACATCCCTATGCTCCTGCTTGACTGTAAACAAGCATTCGATCGGGTCTGGCATAAAACTAAATTTCCCACAATGCCTCATTGGCTTAGTTAAATCCTTCTTGTCTGAGCGGCAAATCACTGCTAGGGTGAATGGTGAGCTCTCCGAAGCTCACCCGATCACGGCGAGAGTTCCTCAGGGGTCCAAACTCTCCCCAGTGCTGTTCAACATTTATTGTTACGATATCCCAACCGAGGAGAAAATCCTCACAGCACAATATGCAGATGATGTCGCCTTCTTGTACGCCTCCCGTACAATTAACTTCAGCACATCCGCCCTCAATAAATTCATCCCCACCGTCCTCGGCTGGTACTGGTTGTGGAGATTCGACATCAACACAACCAAATCAGAGGCAATATTCTTTTCACGGAGGAAACGTATTCCACCAAAAATCTTGGTAAATAGGTTCCCCATCAAATGGAGCGCTTCCGCGAAATACCTCGGTGTTGTCTTCGACAGGCGGCTAACCTGGACGAAACAAATCACAGCAGTTCGAGGTAAAGCCAATAGCGCCTTCGGCGCATTAAAACCCTTTTTCACCAATAAAAAGGTTTCACAAAGCACCAAAAAGCGAGCTTTTAATGCCATCATTAGAGCATCTGCTCCTACGCCATCCCTATTTGGGGCTCTGCCTCACCCAGACAACTGTCCAGGCTTCAATCCACATACATGCGTCTACTCAGATCAGCCCTTAGTTTCCCGTGGTATGTTAGAAACAAAGAGATCCTAGTGGAAACAAATCTCCCTTCCATTCAATCGGCAGCTATTTCTTACGCTGCAAATCTCCGGGCGTCAGTTGCATCCCACGCAAACCCCAGCATCAACTGTCTTGCCACTCTCAGGTGCAAGAAAACCGACCGTTTCAGAAGGCCATGTTCCTGACAAATCCTTCCGCTCCCACCTAACCAAAACCTCGAGCTTCGCTTATTAGCGTCAGATTCTTTTGAGGGCCACCACCGCTCGCAACTGAATCTTCCTCCTTCTCCCGCAATTTATCTTCTAGGTTCATAACCATACGGTTGGCAACCAGTGTGGGGGGGTTTTAATCGGTAGGCGCATCAAGCGAATCCGACACTACCCGCCAGGGTGACAAAAAAAAAAAAAAAAAAAAAAAAAAAACCGAATGCGATCATTTCTTCCAGCTCGCCAGCGAGGACGGTCGCACAGCAGCCAGCAGCAATAGGCAGTGGGGATCGGGAATATACTGCACTGTACCGTACAGTCAACGCCGTGTCTGGGAGTGACTACTCCTCACCAGAAGATAGAAGGAACACCACCTTACCGTAATTACCGTGCCGACTTCAACAAGAACCAACGCCTGGCACACCAAATCCAATAAGCTGGTCTGGCTGTCCACATAAGGGGTGTGGATACATCTACTACAAAAAGTAAATATTTTTGCTAAGGGTTCGTGGGTCCCAAGGCTGACCCTGGAGCGGCTGAGCATACCTCAGCTATGGACGAAACCCCATTACAAATTTAACTATATCCATACAACGTTTTTCAGTGTACTACTGAATTTTTGTTTCATCTATATTCCCTTTTTTCAAAGGCACTATATGAAAATTGTTAGTATCTACAATTTAACTTAAGCAGCAACGAGGGCATTACTGCTACGCTCGCACGAATATATTGGAGGTGGTTTGGCATTAACGACTGTGGTGGTACCCTTCGCATCGTCGTCTGATCCATTGCTTAGTAAGGCAAATCTATTGTCATTTAAAACTTCCGGTTTATTCTTAATTGGCGTACCGCTTTGAAATTTTTTAGAATTGACCGCTGGCTTTGAAGGACTTAATTTCCTTTTTATGTTAATGTAGCGGTCAATGCCAGTTTGTACAGACTGGCCTTTTTTCGTTGGTACACCTTGCGTTGTGATTTTCTTCATTGCCTTCGGTACCTGCAGACTGGTTGCTGTCAGGGCATTTGTTGTTGTCCGATTGTTGTTTTCGGCTGCTTCTGCTGACTGCGTTCTTTGCTTCGATTCCTTTTCAGCTGATCGCCGCGATGACTCCTCATCGCCGTTATACTTTTTATTGCCAGTAGTTGTTGTTGTTGTTGTTGGGTCGACAAAGCTGAAGTAAGCATTTAAAGAATGCCTACGGCCTTGCTGGTTAGGCTGCGAAGCACTCATTATTGTTTGTTTAATTTTTTGTTTTCACTTGTTGATTCGTGCACTATTTGTTTATTTTTATTATTATTAATTTTTTTAATGTTAGTTTACAATTTAATAAATTGTTTTTTTGATTTACTTTTTGCTTGATTTTATTATTAATGTGTTTTTTGTAAAGATTGAATTCACGGAGCGAATTAAATAACACGTCCGTACACTTTGAACACTCTCTTTTGTGAGTGGAAATGATATCTTAAAAATTGAGGTTCTACTTCGTATATATACAGACGGACAGACAGACAGACGGGCGTGGCTAAATCCACTCAGCTCAACATACTGATCATTTATATAAGTATATACTTTATAGGGTCTACGACGCTTCCTTCTGGGTATTACAAACTTTGTGGCAAACTTAACCCTGTTCAGGGTATAAAAACTCTAAAACAGTTAAGAGGAGGAACTTCCAGTTACAATTAAGAGCTCTTACTTGGGAAGCATTTCTTTGAGGTGTCTATCAACAATTTTTTCAGGGTATGAAAAAAAACAAATCCTTTTTTTGACCCACCCTAATATATAGTACAAATCTCACAAACCATTCAAGCTAATAATCAAATTCGCGCATAACAAATTCTGTAAGAACGCTTACCGACAGTGTGAAAATTAATGGAATCAGATCATAACCCCTCATAATCCAAATATAAACTACTAAAAGGGCGATAAATGAATTCCTAAATACTCCGGAGTGTTAAACATTTACGTTTGACTGATGATTTGAATTACGTTTTTTATGAGCCGGGGTCAAAGTTGGAAAATGGGTGTGGCCACCCCACTTTTAAGTGAAATTACATGTTGATAAGCGTCTAGTCACAACTCGCATTAGAACAAAATTTTTCAACATAACACTGATCGGTCGGTAAATTCAGCCTCCATGGTTGAACATCTCCAAATGGATTGAGGCTGATCGACTTGAACGAGACCCGAAATATGGTTATCTGTTGTACTAGATTCCAGTATAGGAAAATTCATAAAGCTATCGGTGATGTTGTAATAGATGTACGACATTCATTCGTCGCATTCGCGACTTGGCTTACACATCATTGTTGACAGTCATAACTTTGAAGTCACCAGCAACAACACTAACAACAATATCAACCTTGAAATCCAAAGCAGAATCGTTACCGTAGCACTTCTTAGATTGAGTAGGCAATTGAAAAGTAAAGTCTTCTTACAACAAATAAAGGCTAAACTCTATACGTCGCTGTGCGCTATGTAAACTCTCTACGTCGCTCAATATGTATTTCCGTCGTGCTTATGATGCGTTATAGGACGGTAGGACCGGGTCAATACTGTATATCCCCAATATCCCTAATATAAAGATTTTCGAATTTCTAGGTGACTTTATACCGCGTATATAACAATGAAAATACGAAAAAGTGTGTTACTCATAAGAATGTATCTTTGTGCCTCCTAAGGGTGTATCTTTGTGCCTAAATAACATAAATTTTTGCAAAAATTTGACCTAGCAGCGCATTTATCTAATATCAATATTCAAACATTTGGCTGAATTTACTCCATATGATTGTATGTGATAGAAAATATACTAAATTTGAATGTAATTTATTCACGATTTCATCGAATTCGCAGCATATTTTTCGTATATCGAGTATATAACATTTTTCTCACAATAATACAAGCTTTTTCGGTCAATATTACTATCAGTTTTAATTAAGTAATTAATAAAGTAATTTTTTGCTTTATAGTTTAAAATGCTTAGTATTTATTTATAATATGAATATGTATATTTGTAGTTGTATTTGCATGATTAAGGTCCTCTTGAGGACCGAGCACTAAAATTGAATATCGAATTACAAAATGCTTAAAAATTGTTTTTAAAATATTAAAATTTTATCGACAGGAATTAAAAAAATAAATGTTCTAAGCTCTCTCTTGAATCAATAAGTTTAATATCTTGTCATCTTTGCTGTATTTTCGTGATTTATTTCAAACAACATTCGGTAAAAAAAAAATTTAACTCTGTGCGACGTGCAACGAGGGCATGCAAACATTGCTATTGAATTTGTTTTATTTGTTTATTGACGAAATCATTAATGGTCACGTTTGATATCATATTTACATATAGCAAAGCACAGCTATTACTATGTTAGATATGTTTATTCAATTTCATTTAGAATAAGAGATCTATTGCGATGTGTGCGAAATGCGCATGGCTGACTATGAAAATGATAATCCTACTATAGTGGACATATTGAGACTAGGGGAAAGCCAGAATGATTGAATTAAATTAGATTAATTTAAATTAAAGAATACAAAAAAGTCTTCATTGTTTCCTTTTCCAATATGTTGATTGATTAATATGACTTTAAACTAAATTGAAGTTCGAAAACAGTTTGGGGGAGAGATTAGTTACTAGAGTTAACTCTTATCAGAGCATTAAGCCAGCAATAAGCATCAAGTACTTCAAATTACAGATATCTCAATTGACACTTGCTTTCCGGTTAGATATTAAAATTTAATTTAATTTATTTAAAGTTAAAAAAACGTATTAATATTCTCTTACAGAACTGATTTGCGCGATAGTATTTTTGACCCAAACTGTGATGATCGTTTCGTAAGTAAGTTTCGTTTATTTCATTTACAAAGTTTAAAAGTTTCAATTAAAAAGAGTTGCGGTTTAAGAAACCACAATGTAAATGGAATTGCAAGAACGGATGTATATGGCTGTATTTTTAATATAGTTAAGCAGTTCAACAAAATTTTTCTATACGGTTATCTTCATTGATAATGTTAGGAATATTCGATTATACGTTGGTTTTGCAACGAACACAGGCAAAATCAATCAAACATTAAATGTATACTTTGAATAGGCAAGCATAAATTAATATGCCAAAGTTCTGGCATAACAAAGAATTCTTTAGATAAATAAAGTTCTTAGTTTAAAAAAATTAAATGTGTAAATTTTGAATTATTTTCGTTTACATAACTACCTTCCTATATATCCCGCTTGGGCCATCATTCCATTTCTATCGTCCATAACTCTTTGAGGTTGATTGTTTACAACCTTTCCATCGTCATTGCCTTTCCATGTTCCATCATCTTCTTTAAATGATTGGCTCCTATTGTTTCAGTTAAAAAAGTGAAATTAGAGATATATCAATAAATAAAATCTTACTTATTGCAGGGAAGAACACAAATTCCGCAGCATTTTTCCATTCCACTCAAATTTTTTTCAGCTTCTCTCATATCAGCGTTTATTTGATCCATTCCTTCTTCAATCCTGTCCAATTGCTCTAAAAAAATATAATATTATATGTAAATATATTATGGTATAAAATATTGTTTTATTGTATAAAAAATTATAAATGTGGTGAGTTTCAATGGCACCTTATGAGTTGCTATATAAAACTAAAAACTGAAATCTGAAACAACGCTGCTGCCTTCGTGCTTCCGCTAGAGGTGTCCAATTTCTCCCATTGCATTGCATTGACATTTGCATGAAGCGACCAGCGAGGCATTTGCGGTCAGGTTTATCTCCTTCCCTTTAATATGAAGGCCGTCCTCGGACTTCCTCAATCTTTTAATAATAATATTTCGGGATGATTTGCATTTGGGTTCTTTAAATTTTGGATTAATTTTCAAAATATCTGACCGTCGTCTGTCACTTTTAACGGTTTTAAGTGGCTGGGACGCTTACTGCAATGCATTATTTCTCTTTATTCCTATTCTTAAGACTGTTTTCTTATAATAACATCTGCTGCTGATAAATACATACATATGTATGTATGTTAGATGTTCAAATTCGGAAAGTAATAGGATTAAGTCAATTTAAAAAAAATTATTTAATTTCAATCAAAAACTTTCAATATATAATCTTTCAGCGTCGATGCATTCGTCGTTTTTCAAAAATTGGGATTCACTTCAAATTTTCTTGACCCACTTCTACTCGCCACAATTTCTGGTCGTCAGTGAGCCCTTTCCAGACGATCTTCGCGCACACCTTGGGCATGTTCAAGTGCTCCGTCAATGTCGTGAACCACAGATTTTGATAAATTTAACAGCTGATCAATTACTGAATACTTAGTGGACAGTCTGAGCTCAAAACTTTGCGCACACTAGTCACATTGTCGGTATTTGTCGAAGTCGCAGGTCTCTTTACTTTCCGGGCAAACCCTGTATACCTATTTAATATTAGCTACTGATAGATATGGGGTGTGTTGTGTTTGTTGCATACGAAGATTTGTTAGTGCATTTGGGTGACAGCGATAAGGAATAAGTTCCTTAAATCTCCTCTGCGTTCAAATGAACTGTATCCAATTCAAAGCCGCTCGGCTTGAAGCCGTTATACTTCATATCATACACTTCCTAACATTTAACGTTTTTTTATATCTTGTTAGTTCTGGTAACATTCATATGCCTTTACTATTCCGTATATACATAATCTTAAGGTTACTATGAAGAGAATAGCAAAGCTTAATAAAATTGTAAAATATTTACCAAATTTTTCAAATGGAATAAGGAATCCGCAAAGGAATACTAATTAGAACCAAAAAAATCCCAATCGTCCAGAGCCAATGTACATACGTGGATCTTCTTCTTCTTCTTTGCTGGCGTAGAAACTGCTCAAAAACTCGTATCGTCGACTTATCAGATGTTGTCATGGTCCATGCCTCTGCACCATTTAGCAGAACGGGAATAACGAGTGACTTATGTATATAGTTTTGTTTTTGTTCGTCGAGAGAAGACTTTATTTCTCAATTGCCTATTTAGTCCGAGTTGCACCTGTTGGCAAGAGATACTCTGCTTTGGATTTCCAGACTGACGTTGTTGTTGGTGTTGATGCTGGTTCCAAAATAGACCAAATTATCTACGACTTCAAAGTTATGACTGTCTACAGTGACGTGGGTGCCTAGTCGCGAGTGCGAGGACTGTTTGTTTGATGATGATATCTCCTATTTCATTTTGCCCTCGTTCACTACCAGACCCATTTGCTCTGCTTCCTTATCCATTCTGCAGAAAGCAGAACTAACGGCGGAGTTGTTAAGGCCAATAATATCGCCATCAGTTGTGCACTCTTATAGAAGATAGTACCTTCCTTATTTAGTTCTGCTTTGCTGTTCTTCAGGCGGGTGATTGATATTTGAATTTTTTCATCGGGTTCGACTTCTCCTAGAGTTATGCTTTCTGTGCCATTCAGCAGGCTGAAGAAGTGTTCCGTGTACGTGGATCAATCAATTCAAATACTAATAATAACAGACCTATATAAGCAAACAAGCACAGGTCTGGGTAACAGATGTAAAAGGCAAACCAATTATCAACAAACAAATATACCAAAGAGGCAAAATGAAAGTGAACAAGTAAGCACACAGCCTCAACCAAAAGGTTATCAATTTCATAAATACGTCTTTTTATGTTAGTAGAACCATTAATGGTTCTTAGACTCTTCGTAATTACTAAAGTAATTGTGTAATTATAAATTCCTGTTAGTAAATAAGAATCGGTTGCCCTGTATCCATTAAAATTCAAATGATTTGTCAGGTTTTCGTATCTGTTTATAAATCAAAGTTTACCCTAAAAAATGGTTTTCACCAATGTTATTAATTTTTGGTATATTTGTTTGTTGATACTCGTAATTGGTTTGCCAATTGTATCTGTTACTTTAAGCATGTGCTTGGTTTGTTTGAATAGGCCTGCGGTTATTATTATTTCAATTTATTGATCCACGTCTATTGGTTATGGACGATTGGGATATTTTTGGTTTGTATTAGTATTCCTTTGCGGATACCTCAAAGTATTTTGAATTTTTGTTTTCGAGAATCAATTTAATGATTCTTTTTAGAGAAATGTAATACGAATTGTGATATCATTTGGTATGTTATAAAAAATATATGAAAATTCCATACAGCCTTACATAAAAAGCCGAAAATCTGGAGAAGTATTAATGATAGCGATTTTGCCATCAGATCTTTTTTGTAGCAAATAAAATTTCCTATTTGTCATTTACATGCCTACCGAATATGCCTAAAAACTGTTCAAGCCCAATAGTTGACTGTTGATCGACACTGTTAGTCAATATGTGATATACATATACATATAACTGAGGTTAAGGGATAATTCTTTTCTGATAATGGTACGTCTGTATGTTAAAAATGGGTTGAATCGGACCAATAATTCCCTTAGCCCCCATATATTTATTATAAAGATTTTCGGGGTGACTTTGTACGGCATATATATATCGGCCAATATGCGAGTTATCCCAATGAAAATAACAGAGCATGTTTTCCTCATAATAGTGTACCTTTGTGCCTAAAATAGCCTAGCCCATATATAACTTTACTCTATATTCCCTGGCTTTGATTCTTGCAAGTTGCAAGAGTATGAAATGTTCGGTTGTACACGAACTGAGCCCTTCTTACTTGTTTTATTGTGCTTTCAATGAAGTGGAAAAAAGATTCAGCAAATTTGTTTTTTTTTTTAATATTTGACAATTTTTAGCAAGACTCTAAGTAAACGGTGAGTTCTTTTATGTCAGCGAACGTCTCATCTAAAACATTTGAAAATAGATGGCTCCTGCAATAGGCTTATGTTCTGATGTAATCTTTAATCTTATTATGTCCCCTGTCAGTAATGTATTTAATTTGGTCCATATTCTGAACAACATATTCCTTAAAAAGACTGTCAAGCTTCTTAATAAAATTCTCACCCATAGACCTCACATAATAGAGATGTAGATGTAGCTTAAGCTTCATCCCTACTTACAAAGATATTTAATACATACATCCATCTAGAAGACAAAACTATGCGCCGTCGAAAATGACCGACAGTCTTCAATAATCCATGATATAAACTTTTCAATGGATTCATCTTTGTCTGAAGCTGTGTTATGATTCTTAATTTTTTTTTGAAGCAGGGTGACGAACTAGTTTAGACGTCTGACCATTTCAGTAGTTTAATACTTTGAAGCAAATCCGGCAGTAAACAAAACCTCCCAGTACAGTTTCGTCCAGCTATATGATTTCTGACATAACATTTTATACAAAACTTCGGCCTTTGTGTCTGTCAGACAATGTTTACTTGACATTGCCAATGTTCTCACAAACAGAATTTTCTTTGATTGTGAATTTAAAAATAAAATAAAATAAAACAAAGTAAAATAATATAAAATAAAAATAAAATTAAATGAAATGGGATAAAATAAAATAAAATAAAATAAAGTTAATAAAAACTCACTGATTGGTTCTCATCACTTCTGAAATTCAAGTATCGCGAACAGCATATTAGACTTGAACTCGACCCTTAGCCCTTAACCATAGTTAAAAGTGTAATTTAAACAATTTCTGAATGCCTAGTCGAGTTTGCACGAACATTATGTATGTATTTGCTACAGCTCTCTAATAATATATAAATGTCAAGGTAACATTATATACCAAATTTTCTCTATATCGGTCGAGTAGGTTTAAGATATGGCTTTTCACCGAAATTCGGGCAGTGCGACACCGATCGTCCATTTTTCAATAAAGGGGTATTGTATCATCCGACGTGTAAAATTTAATACCACTGGAGTAATAATTTTTCTATCGCGCTCTTAGTAGTTTTCAATTATAGCAATTACCCGCCTGAAGAACAACAAAGCGGCGGAGGCCGATGGATTGCCGGCCGAGCTATTCAAACACGGCGGCGAAGAACTGATAGAGAGCATTCATCAGTTTCTTTGTAAAATATGGTTGGACGAAAGCATGCCCAACGATTGGAACTTAAGTGTGCTATGCCTAATCCATAAAAAAGGAGACCCCGCAATCTGCCCCAACTACCGTGGGATAAGCCTCCTCAACATCGCATATAAGGTTCTCTCGAGCGTATTGTGTGAAAGATTAAAGCCCACCGTCAACAAACTGATTGGACCTTATCAGTACGGCTTTAGATCTGGCAAATCAGCAACCCACCAGATATTCACCATACTCCAAATCTTGGAAAAGACCCGTAAAAGGAGAATCGACACACACCATCTCTTCGTCGATTTCAAAGCTGCTTTCGACAGCACGAAAAGGAGCTGCCTTTATGCAGCGATTTTTGAATTTGGTATCCCCGCAAAACTAATACGGCTGTGTAAACTGACGTTGAGCAACACGAAAGGCCCGACTCCCTATCGTGCGACTTCTTCAACCTGCTGCTGGAGAAAATAATTCGAGCTGCAGAACTTAATCGAACAGGTACAATCTTTTATAAGAGTGTACAGCTGCAGGCGTATGCCGATGATATTGATATCCTCGGCCTCAACACCCCCGCCGTTAGTTCTGCTTTCTGCAGACTGGACAAGGAAGCAATGCAAATGGGTCTGGCAGTGAACGAGGACAAGACGAAATATCTCCTGTCATCAAACAAACAGTTGTCGCACTCGCGACGTGGCACTCACGTCACTGTTGACAGTCATAACTTTGAAGTTGTAGATAATTTCGTCTATCTTGGAACCAGCGTAAACACCACCAACAATGTCAGCCTGGAAATGCAACGCAGGTTTGCTCTTGCCAACAGGTGCTACTTCGGACTGAGTAGGCAATTGAAAAGTAAAGTCCTCTCGCGACGAACAAAAGCCAAACTCCTTCTAGCGAAAAGAAGAAACGACTGGCGCGCAGTTGTCAACTCGGCTATAATCGCGTAAGCGGTGTCTACGCCAATTAAGAAGAAGAAGTAGTTTTCAAGGAGTGGGCGGGATTATCACCGATTTTATCTTTTTTTACAGTGTCAGTTGTGGGGCTTAGGACTTCGATCTGAGCGGATTTGGATATTCTTCCTTAAGTGATTTTTAAGATATGTACAATTGTTTTGTTCACCTAACGGTTGTATGTATCACCTAAAACTAAACATGATAGAAATAAGGTTATACGTATATAAATGATAAGGATGAGGAGAAAAATTGAAATACGGCAGACTGTCTGTTGGTACCTTCAGTAAAAATTGAGGTATCTTGATGAAACTTGGCATGCGAGTTCCTTAGTACAAACAAAATTACAAGTTCGTAAATGGGCGTAATTTGACTACTACTATGGCGATTGTGCTACGCACTTGTTGATGAAATCTCATATCTCGCGACCCGACCAACCGATTTCGACTGAATCCTTATCCCTATAATACAGAGTGAAAATGAGCGAAATCGGACTACACCCTCGCCTTCTTCCCAAATAACATAATTAAAATCCACTTGATTCTTTCACTATCCAGCACACAAATCGAGAAGTATCACATCCAACCAAAACTGATCAAGCCCATAAAAACCGAATATGTACACCGATATATCTCCATATTTTTATTACCAGGATTTTCGAACACCCGACTGTCCTTGCTCCATGTGGTTGGTGATTGCATTTGAGGTACATTTATTTTTTTAGGATGTGGCATGATAATAGTTTATAGATAAAATTCCCATATAGTACGCATCATGATTTTCCTGTCTTTTAACAAAATTTATGCCGAATATGTCGTCAGTGTATGTGGCATATATATATGTAAAACGTCGTATATATATATATATATATATATAATTGCTAAGTTTCCGATCCTCTGGCTGACGTTTTACACCTTAAGTTATTTCCACAACTTTGAATCTTGCAAGTGGCAAGAGTATAAAATGTTCGTCACCTTTCTTCCTTTTTATATCTTAATTTGGAGGTTCATTATAGATTTTCATTTAAAAGCGTTTTGTGAGCGTTGTGTGGGCCGATAACGCCCATCTGCGAACTCGAGTTTTTTTATTAAGATATTTTTATACTCTCGCAACAAAGTTGATAAGGAGAGTATTATAGTTTTGTTCACATAACGGTTGTTTGTAAGTCCTAAAACTAAAGGAGTCAGATATAGGGTTATATATACCAAAGTGATCAGGGTGACGAGTAGAGTTGAAATCCGGATCTCTGTCTGTCCGTCCGTCCGACTGTCCGTCCGTGCAAGCTGTAACTTGAGTAACAATTGAGAAATCATGATGAAACTTGCTACACGTATTTCTTGGCTCCATAAGAAGGTTAAGTTCGAAGATGGGCAAAATCGGCCAACTGCCACGCCCACAAATGGCGAAAACCGAAAACTTATAAAGTGTCACAACTAAGCCATAAATAAAGATATTAAAGTGAAATTTGGAATTGGTTTTTTTGGAAAAGTGGGCGTGGCCCCATCCCCCACTAAGTTTTTTGTACATATCTCGGAAACTACTATAGCTATGTCAACCAAACTCTTTAGAGTCGTTTCCTTCAGACATTTCCATATACAGTTTAAAAATGGAAGAAATCGGATAATAACCACGCCCACCTCCCATACAAAGGTTATGTTGAAAATCACTTAAAGTTCGTTAACCGACGAACAAAAAAAGTCAAAAACACTAAATTTTACGGAAGAAATGGCAGAAGGGAGCTGCATCTACGCTTTTTTTAAAAATTGAAAATGGGGGTGGCGTCGCCCACTTATGGACCAGAAACCATATCTCAGGAACTACTCCACCGATTTCAATGAAATTCGGTATATAATATTTTCTGAACACCTTGATGACATGTACAAAATATGGGTGAAATCGGTTCACAACCACGCCTTCTTCCAATACAACGCTATTTTGAATTCCATCTGATGCCTTCTCTGTATAATACACTCAATCCTTTTTTTTACGCGATTTTTGGTTCTGCCACTAATCGCGTAAAAAAAAATCGCGTAAAAATGGTTAGTTTTCCAATATTAACTAACGAATTGGTTCCGAATATAAAAAATATCGCATATAACAAAATATACGCGCAAAAAAACATTACAATAAATTTCAAATTTCAGACTTATGATTTATTCATTCATAACAACATAAAAAATACAAAACAAAAACCATATATAAAGGAGAAGAAAATAGAAAATAGGTAGATTTATTGAAAAAACCATTGAATGCTGTTTAATCACTGTCATTATCCGTAGTGTAAATTATTCTTAGCCGCTTATATTGATGGCCGGCACTGATATCACTAGAATTTGTACCAGGATCAATAGTAAGAACTATGGATTGATGTTCTGATTGACTTAGCATCTTCGACTGAGTTTGCACCATAAATTCAGTTAATTTTGTTTGAATGCTTCTCTTTGGACCCAATAAATTCCGATGTACATAGTTCTTTATATCTTAACATGCAGAGACTCAATTCTTTTTGAAAAATTCGTGCACGTTCGACATCAGTATCATTTGCTACAAAATAATTTTTCAATTCTGCTGCAAGTTTAAGACCAAGCGAAAAACGAAAAAGAGCAATCGCGTTAAAGTGAGAAATTCGCGTAAAAAAAGGAATTTGCGCTGCAAAAATAACCGCGTTAAAGTGAAATAGCGTAAAAAGAGATCGCGTAAAAAAAGGACTGAGTGTATATACATTAGGAACCAATGATGATAGCGCAATAAAACTTTACACAAATACGGTATTTGAAAAATATGTAAATGACGGATAATGAAATCTCGATTATCACTTTATCATGCGAGAGTACAAAATGTTCGGTGGCACCCGAACTTAGCCCTTCCTTACTTGTTACTCATGTTATCGCTAACACAAACTGACGGACGGACAGACAGACATTAACTCAGAATTCAACTCATCTTGTATTGCAACATTTTGCTATAGAGTATACAGGGTCCGACATTCGAAGTGTAACCAATTAAAAAAACCATAAATTCGGTTTGGAAAATTATTTTTATTTATTTTAAAGTACAAAATGTGTGATCATAAATTGAGGACCAATTCACTTTTGCTCGATATGACCGTCTTTTGCCTTAACTTTGGCCTTGAAACGGTCAAAAAACGAATCGCAAGCTGCCCGAATGTAACTTGCCGGTATTTTAGTCCACTCACGGACAATGGCTTTCTACAGCATCTCGAGACTGGTGTATTTTTTACTTCGGACTTTTCTCTCCAAAATAGCCCTGAGAAAATAATCCATTGGATTCGCATCTGGTGAATTCGAGAGCCATTGTGTGGCCGTAATGAAGTTCGGAACGTTGTTTTTCAGCCATTCTTGGTTCACTCGCGCTTTGTGAGACGGTGCTGAGTCTTGTTGAAACATCCATGGTTTGCGACTGAAATGTTTGCTTGCCCACGGCTTCAAAGGATCCTCCGGAACACTTTCCCGATAATATGTCCCATTTACTTTGACGCCAGACTCGATGAAAATAATTGGAGAGCGCCCATCTGCGGTGACAGCGGCCCAAACCATTATTTGTGGCGGGTGCTGCCTCCTGGAGGCCAACCGATAACTTAGATTCTCGTATGAACGGTCGGTCAATTAAACCCTATAGTTTTGAGAGTTTAGGAATTGCTCAATTGGAAAACACAATGTTCAGAATTTGACCGATTTCGGCCAAGCGAAGCAACTGCTTCGCTCTCTCAAGTCTTACTTGTTGCTGCTTCGGTGTGAGATCATGGGCCTTTTGGGACTTGTAAGGCTTGACCTTGAGTGGAGAGATTTACGAAAAAAGTCGCGGTATTTTCCAAAGCGCAATCTCTGCAGCGGCTCCCTTTTGGTATGGGCGCAAATTCTAAGACAATAGCGTTGGCATTCCCTTCTCAAAAAATGAATAGTTCCGAGTACCAGAAATTATTAGAAGCAAATCTGCTATCTCAGAAGTCGCGAAAGTATTTTATCTACATTAGGGGGATTCTCTTGCTCTTGCAAGATTGCACGACTACACAAATTGCAAAAATACTATACCGAAATATGCAAGGCCATGAGGGCACCCATTGCAGAATCTAGTGATATATGAACAACTGATTCGTCAAATTGAATGAAATTGAATGACTATTGTGCTGTAACAAATCTTTATAATTTAAACAGAAATTATAAAATCTATATAAAACGTAACTTTTTCAATAATTGAAAGGCGAAATACGTCTATATGTTAAATGACAGCTAAAACAGGGTTGCAATAATTTTTGTACGCGTCTTTGCATGAAAATAAACATGGGTTTTGGTCTGACATATTATATTTCACAGCCATTGCAAATAATTTCCTGCGTGTGTTTGTTGTTGTGCCGTTGCACCAAGTGGAAAATTCTGCAATTCGTGCACCGTGCATAGGTTTTCCAAGAACAAGAGAATACCCCTATTGTTTTATAAAAACACTGAGAGGCGCTGCATTGGATGTGATAAAACGAAAACCACCACCAAATTGGATGACTTATAGACGAGTTCAGCGAGCAGTTCCGAAACTAATTTTAGAAATAAGTAATATCAAATTCAAGAATAATTATTTTGCGAAGAACTTAATTCAGAAGTTTGTAGAGTAAAAGACGTTATTATATTCGGGTGCAACAGAAAATTTTATACTCTCTCAAAGCCAGGGAAATAATTTACGGTGTAAAACTAATCATATAGAGTAAAGTCAGCCGAATGTTCGACAATCCGGATATTAGTTGTATAGGGGCTTAACCAAGTTTTAGCTCAAATATATCTATTTTAGGCACAAAGATACACAAGTAAAACACTCTCCCCAATTTTCATTTGGACAACACACAAATTATGGGCCGAAATTCGAAAATCTTTATATTAGGTATATCGGTGCCCAGGTGCTCGAACAGCTTTTATTGTATTCAAATAATTTTTAGTCATAAGACGACACACTAAATACATTTTTGGGGCAAAGTTTTATTCCGTTATATTTATTATTTTTTGATTTATGTACGAATCAAGTGAAATTCATAGTTGTGCTATATGGGAAGTACAAGTGATTATTGTCCGATTTCGTTCATTTTCACAACGTGGTATAGGAACTAAAAAAGTACCAAATACCACGTACCAAATTTTGTCAAAATCGGTCTGTCGGGTCCCGAGATATAAGATTTCACCAAAAAGTGGGCGGTGCCACTCCCATCGTATAATTTTCACACCGGCTTCCATAAAGCTTTCTTATATCAGCAAGGAGGCAAAATTTAATGTGTCTGGCGTAATTAGGTATTGATTTGTTGCGCTTTTAGTAGTTTTTAACAATACCGTTATACATGTATGTGGAGTAAGCGAGGTTACCTTCCGATTTTATCCATTTTCACACTGTCGGTAGAAGTTCTTACAGATTTATACTCAGCAAATTTTGTTGTTGTAGCTTAAGTGGCTTAGGAGGTATGTATGTATATTAAACTTGTTAAAAGGCGGGGCCACGCCCATTCTTAGCAGCTTCGGAAGACTCCCCATAATTAATTTAAAGTTTAATAAAATTTTTTTTAAATGTTTAGTCGACACTGGTTCATCAGTTAGTTGAATAATGCTTGGAATATTCATGTCTGTTCCGCCAATAATATTAACAACAGCGATAGGAAAAGTTTGTCTGAATTTTCAGCGACGAACGTATGAAGAAGTGAAATTTTTTCGCTTATAATTTTTGAAAAACATTCTTCAACTACTTAAAACTTAAGTTGACCTGGGAAATAGTATGATACATTTTAATGGTGTTCGGCATAAGTTTTTCAAGAAAAAATCAAATTCTGAAAATTTTGACAATTGCCTTCAAGAATTAAATATGAACGAAAATCATAACATTAGTGATGGTAAATTTAGACTTCAACATTTAAGCTCAGAAGAGTTAAATATATTCGAAAAACTTTTCAAAAAATTTTAAAATATATTAATATAGTGTCTCCTAACTCACTTTTAAATAATAAATTAAACATAAAATCAAAATTGTTCATGAAAATCCAATCTACGTAAAATTGTATAGATATCCTGAAAATTATAAATAATAAGTAAACAAGCAAATGAAAGTAATGCTTTACAATCAAAGTATTTCCCACAATGATTTCCTATACTCAGCACCAATTTGGGGGGTAGCAAAGAAGTCAGATACTTCAGGTTATGAAATGAGAAATGGACAATTGTTGTTAATTTTCGCAAGCTAAATAGTATTCCTATCGATGACAGCTATTCTATTCCAAACATGGATGAATTCATCTCAACAATAGATGGGTATTCGAAGAAGTCTTTTGTTAATACCACATACATTGATGACTCGGCAAAAACTGGGAGAGTTTGGCAGGGAAGTTTTGACGCATCCACCATACCTTGCACCATTGGACTACCATTTGTTACAGTCAATTCTGAACATGAATGCTAAGTTCTTTAGTCATGGCTGCTTATGTGACGGTGCAGGTCATTCTTTTCCATAATTTCACCGACTTTTTCAACGATAGGTCGACTAGAGCGAAGTTCTTCATTCAGCGAGCGAACTGATACAGAATATTCTCCGCAAACTTCACAAATTTCATAAGTGGCTTGCGTGGAATTCCTCCCTTTTTTATACAAATATTTCAAAATACATACAAAATAATGCGAATTTCTTCATTATTTTCACTTTTTTGGTTAAATGGAGCTTAAATTTAACGTTTCCAACACTACATAATTATACTAACACAATGTGATTGGTAGCACTGGAGATATACGACTACAACATCTCTTGACAAAATACAAAGACTTTTTGACTACACAATGTACTGAAAATACCTAATTTATGAACTCCGCTTCGCGCTCTTTTCTTACCGAAAGTGTACACAATCACATTTACACATATTTATATGTAACAGAAGATCAAAATCTTATTCTTCTTTATGGGCGTAGACACCGCTTACGCGATTATAGCCGAGTTAACACTAGCGCGCCAGTCGTTTCTTCTTTTCGCTACGTGGCGCCGATTGGATATTCCAAGCGAAGCCAGGTCTTTCTCCACTTGGTCTTTCCAACGGAGTGGAGGTCTTCCTCTTCCTCTACATCCCCCGGCGGGTACTGCATCCAATACTTTCAGAGCTGGAGTGTTTTCATCCATTCGGACGACATCACCTAGCCAGCGCAACCGCTGTCTTTTAATTCGCTGAACTATGTCAATGTCGTCGTATATCTCGTACAGCTCATCGTTCCATCGAATGCGATATTCACCGTGACCAAAGCGCAAAGAACCATAAATCTTTCGCACAACTTTTCTTTCGAAAACTCGCAAAGTCGACTCATAAGTTGTTGTCATCGCTAGGCCTCTGCAGGACGGGAACTATGAGAGACCTATAGAATTTGGCTTTTGTTCGTCGAGAGAGGACTTTGCTTCTCAATTGCCTACTCAGTCCGAAGCAGCACCTGTTGGCAAGAGTTATCCTGCGTTGGATTTCTAGGCTGACATTGTTGGTAGTGTTTACGCTGGTTCCAAGGTAGACAAAATTATCTACGACTTCAAAGTTATGACTGTCAACAGTGGCGTGAGAGCCAAGTCGCGAGTGCGACGACTGTTTGTTTGATGACAGGAGATATTTCGTCTTGTCCTCGTTCACTTCCAGACCCATTTGCATTGCTTCCTTGTCCAGTCTGCAGAAAGCAGAACTAACGGCGCGGGTATTGAGGCCGATGTTATCAATATCCTCGGCATACGCCAGCAGCTGTACACTCTTATAAAAGATTGTATCTGCTCGATTAAGTTCTGCAGCTTGAATTATTTTCTCCAGCAGCAGGTTGAAGAAGTCACACGATAGAGAGTCGCCTTGTCTGAAACCTCATTTGGTATCGAACGGACCGGAGAGGTCCTTCCCGATCCTGACGGAGCTTTTCGTGTTGGTCAACGTCAGTTTACACAGCCGTATTAGTTTTGCGGGAATACCAATTTCAAAAATCGCGACATGAAGGCAGCTCCTTTTCGTGCTGTCGAAAGCAGCTTTGAAATCGAGGAAGAGGTGGTGTGTGTCGATTCTCCTTTCACGAGTCTTTTCCAGGATTTGGCGTATGGTGAATATCTGGTCGGTTGTTGATTTGCCAGGTCTAAAGCCACACTGTTAAGGTCCAACCAGTTTGTTGACGGTGGGCTTTAATCTTTCACACAATACGCACGATAGAACCTTATACGCCATGTTGAGGAGGCTTATCCCACGGTAGTTGGACCAGATTGTGGGGTCTCCCTTTTTATGGATTGGGCATAGCTCACGCACAATTCCATTCGTTGGGCATGCTTTTGTCTAACCATATTTTACAAAGAAGCGGATGCATGCTCCTTATCAGCTCTTCGCCTCTGTGTTTGAATAGCTCGGCCGGCAATCCATCGGCCCCCGCCGCTTTGTTGTTCTTCAGGCGGGTAATTGCTATTGGAACTTCTTCATGGTCGGGTAATGGAATACCATTTGTTCGCTTAGGGAATCGGGTTCACCTTCAATGCCATTCAGCAGGCAGGAGAAGTGTTCCCTCCATAATTTAAGTATGCTCTGGGCATCGGTGACTAGATTACCTTTGGGGTTTCTACAAGAGTATGCTCCTGTCTTGAAACCAAGCCGCCGCATTGTTTCATTGAATTTTAGAGCATTTCTCTTTCTGTCTGCAAATGCGTCTCGCTTCCCTCTTCAACCCTCGGTATCTATCCCATCCCGCACGTGTTTGGGTCGATCGTAACGTTGCGAGATAGGCAGTCTGTTTTCTCTCCGCTGCGACACGGCACTCCTCGTCGTACCAGCTGTTCTTTTGCATTTTCCGAAAACCAATGGTTTCGATTGCATCTGTACGTAAGGAGTTGAAATGCCGTCCAACAGTTCCCTTATGCCGAGTTGTTGAGGAGTGCTCTCAGAGAGAGCCGAGTAGAAAATCGTTCGGCTGTCTATTGTGATTGCAGCTTCTCGACGTCGAACCTTCGTTGTGTTTTTTGACGTGCGTTTTTTGCTGCACAGAGTCGGGTGCGAATCTTGGCTGCAACAAGATAGTGGTCCGAGTCGATGTTAGGAGCTCGGAGCGTACGCACGTCTAGAACACTGGAGACGTGTCTTTTGTCTATCACAACACAATGATAGTACTCGGCGACGGAGTCTCTCTCCCACCACGAATCCCACACCAAACTTGCGCTACTTTATATGGCCACTCTAGTAAATCCCACAAAGACCTACTCGTCTCAGTCCTTGTCCCCTCCATCGCATTTCTTGGACGGCGGTGATGTCAGCCTTTATTTTCGTGAGAACATCAGCCAGCTGGGCAGCGGCACCTTCCCAATTAAGGGTCCGGACATTCCAGGTGCATGCCCTGATATCGTAGTCCTTATTTCGTTTGCCATGGTCGTCATCAAAAGGGGGTTCTCTCATCCGAGGATTGTTGTTCCTTTTCTTTGGGGGTGTTTTTTACGTGGCGTGGCTTCCAAACCCAGCGCACAACCCTGCGGAGGGGATGTTTTGCCTTCTGACTTTAGCTCGCCTTCAAACGGATGTTCTTAGGCTATATTTGGTCAAAGACCGGAAGTCGTGATCTGCTTGAGTCATATGTAAAAGAATCGTATCTGGCCACTCCCAAGTGAATGGCGATCAGAGAACTTTCCTCACTTGCGTGAACTTCTACACATGACTCCATCCTCCAAGTGATGGTACTTTTTTCAATAGTCTTTTTTTGACAGATCACGCGAGAGTCATGTCAATCTGTCATGTTAAATTTGTACAGTATTGCTTAGCATTTCATTATGGAAAGACTTACGCTTGAACGACGTCAAATAGTTCAACTGTATTATGAAAATTCACGTTCTGTTAAGAATGTGTTTCCCGCGCTTCGCTAACTTATACTCAACATATTGAACAGGTTGTTCAACAAATTTTGTCGTTCGATAAGAAAAACACAATTTTATGATTCGAAAATAAAATAATATAAAATACACTTTATTATTCAATATAATTTCTCGAACGAGTCACTGAAAATTGGACTCAAAGAATAGACCATTTGAAAGAGATAATCATCAAAAAGTATATTACAAATATGTCTTTTCGAATGATAATAAACATTTCCAATTAAAGTTGAACTTTCTGCGTTTTTTCTTTAAAAAGTAGGAAGCCTTGAAAGGGATCCCCCTTTAGTAAGTACAAATGTACATACGTCATAGAACTGCCTGTCAGTTGTTCCCTATCTTGGTTTTGAGAAAAAGAAATGTTATCGCAAAATTTCACAAAACAAAACGAATGCGTATATAGGATTTATTGAAATAATAATGTATTAAAAAATTGTTATAAACAAGAAAAAATGTTAACTTCAATTGCACCCTTACAAATACACAAGATTAGTTAGAAAAACTTGAATCCGATCATTCAGTTTTTATAGCAGTTGTATGTTATAGTTATACGATTTCAACAGTTCGAAGAAACAAAAGCAATAATTACTGATCAATTAAAGCAATTGCACAGACAGATGAGCTACCACGAATATAAACTCAAGAAGCAAGTTCAGGCATCCCCTCTGTGGCACAGAAATGTTGTACTTCGTGGTAGTTATGAGAAATGACCGACATGTTAACAGCCGTTTAAATTTAATGTGACAAAAATACCCGAAAATTTTATATATAACAACTAATATTTAATAATTCATCAGTATTTATTTTGTCACCTTAAAGGTAATCCCCACCAGATGTAACACACTTATGATAACGATTTTTCTAGTCCTCTAAATACTTTTTATTAGCATTTTTTGGGAAGGCCTTTAGCTCTTTCAACGATTTAAGCTCTATCTCTTCGAATGACTGAAAACAGATTTCACGGAGCGGCCATTTCAGTTTTGGGAACAAAACAAAATAGCACTGAACCGAATCTGTTGAATACGTTGGTTGATAGATGGTATTCATTGCGTTTTTGGCTTTAAATTTGGTCATTGTGTAAAATCCATGAACTGTTCTTCCATAATTCCGGCCGTTTTGAACGGATGTTCTCACGAAAACGCCTCAATACGGCCAAAAAGCACTTCTTATTGACCGTCTGTCCCTTCGGAACAAATTCATGATATACCCACCCACGAATATCGAAAAAATCAATGAACATTATATGGATTTTTGAGCGGCCTTGGTGTGGTTATTTTGGTTTCGACTCGTTTTGTTCCTCCATTCCGGTTGATATATTGCATGTTTCATACTTTAAATATCCACAAAAACCATTAGAACGAACTCGCGAGTGATGTCGAGCTCTCTTGCCATTTCTTTTATAGCTCTCTGACGATTTTGAAGCACCATATTTTTAACTTTTTTGATATTTTTATGAGTTGAAGAGGTCGAAGGTCGTCCAAAAGGAAGTATGTCTTCAACGATCTCTCGACCGTTTTTGAAGGCCTTGCACTACTCGTAGGCCACAAACAAACTGCTTGACAGATCGCATTCATATTTGGCATAGTAATTAAGGACACTCTTACCATTAACAATTTCCGGGTGCTTTTTTTTCACAATGTAAACCATCCAAAATAATCACAAGCAGTAAAATTTTTCACATCTTTCCAAATTCAGAAGGAAACATGTGAAGCATTTATCAAACTTCAATCCATTGTTTCTATTTGTTTGTCGGATTTATCGACAGAAAACATTCCAACTGACATTGGGATCCTATAATGCACCGCAGCATTACTAAAAAAATCGTTAATTTTGGGGGAGAAATCGCTCTTTTTTTTCAATATTATTTTATTTATTGGAGCATTAGCCAAAGGCTTTGGGTGATCTCGGAGTTTAGATATATGTATATTTAATTCTGCTATCTTCTACTTCTTTCTTTACCATAGGAATACCAAGGTCTTTATGGATAACTTCGTTAAGCATGTACATGGCGCACACGTAATTGTTCGAAGCATTTTCGATTGGAACCTTTGTATTATATCAATATTAGTTGAATGCCATAAATCCAAATCGACTTTCTGACCGCATTATATAAAGCACTTTGTTGTTTAGGCTAAATCTAGAGTTTTTATTAAAAAGCCAATTTAAATTTGCAGCTCCAATCTTCATACATGTTATTTAACTAGAGATGTTTTTTCTTCACGTGAGCCTTCTATCTAGGCGAATACCAAGATAAGTTACTTCGTTCGCTTGGGGTACTAAAATATTGCTAATTTTTACTGCACATTTTTGGTATTAGCGAAAATGTTACATGCTTACACTTTTGTTCATTCACATTTATACGCCAGTTCGCTAGCCATTCTTCGACAGAACTTACAATCCTTCGCTAATATTCTTGATGCTAAAATGTGACAATTGTTACGGCTCACTATAGCTGTTTCGTCCTCAAAAGTTGAAGTTAATATTGGAAGATCTGCTGTATATATGATGTATAGAGTTGGGCCTAAAACGCTGCCCTGTGGTGCATCAGCTTTTATCTGTCTTTCATCAGATTTGAAATCTCCTACTTTCACCATAAATTGCCTATTATTTAAATAAGACTCCAATGTTTTACACAAATCTAAAAGTAGATTTATTTTAATCTTATATAAAAGGCCTTCGTGCCACACCTTATCAAACGCCTGACCTACATATTGCTGAATAGGACTCCCTGTGCTTAAATGCTTTCCTTATTTCGTTAGTAATCTATTTACTTGTTCTATTGTGCCATGTTTCGCACGAAATCCGATTTGACGTGTTTTTACTGTATTATTTTCGTTGAGGAAAGGAAACATCTTTGATAGTAATACTTTTCCAAATACTTTAGTCTTTCCCAGGTTTATTTATCGAGATAGTCTGCGACTTTTTTTATGAAATTGGATAGTATCCTCATCACTTCGAGGCCAATTTCCACCCAAGTCTCGTATAGGCATGTTGGAGTCAGTTGGTAGTTTCATGGACTTTTGGGCTTTCCAAAGGGAATTTTGCTTGTTTGATTTTGGACACATATTCTTTACATACATTTCGGTGTTGAATTCTTCCTCACGTTAAAGCGCTTTTTTAAATTTACATACAGCTGAGTTTTATTGAAGCTAAGTGGAAGGAAAGATTTATAAGTCATTCACGTCTGGCACGACTTATTCATACACAAGTTTTTCTATTTCTCTATTAGTGATTTTTCTGAGACCAAGCGGCTTATAGTTTTGATTGGTGTTGCCAAGACAGCTGCGCTAGTAATTATTTCATTGAGTTCTCTTATGCTTTCGCCAATATCTCTTCTTGTATTCATTCTGTACTCAACAATAATATGGCTACTCACGTAGTTTTTATATTTTAGCCAATTCGTTTTATAAGATGTAAGACCCACTCTTGGATTATCAGAAGATAGATCAATACATGTATCAGCTTTTCTAACGAGGACTAGGTCAATATGTCGGCTTACTAGGAGATATTATTTCAAGGTTATTGTGCCTATTTACAACAGTATTGACCGCTGATTTAACTGGACTTAATTTTCTTTTTACGTTAATGTAGCGATCAATACCAGTCTGAGTAGACCAGTGTTGCCCAAAGTGGGCGATAACGCCCCCTTGTGGGCGCTGCAGCTGTCAAGGGGGGCGGTAAGAGACCCAGAAAGAAAATGGGGGCGTTGTGTAGAGGCCTGGGGGGTTATTTGTTTTTTATGAGCTCTCGACTCTCAACAACAACTTGTGAACATCAACTAATATGAATTAAAAGATTGCTCAAACTCGGTTCTATATTTCTTTCCGCGTAGTTCATACATATATCTGTCCTATTTTATTGAATATAGAAAAAATTAAAATCATATCAATCGGCCGCTCCGTTTCATAACGGGGCATCTCGACAGGATAGAATTTGTAGAATACTAACTGTCAAACGTATTGCTATCGCCATTGCCAAATCTGTATGTGGGCATTTGCTTTCATAATATAATCATTTGCGCAAAGGTGTAGGGTAGGTAGGTTCGAGCTGATGTAGCGCATGCTTTGAGCTCTTGAATAATTTATTTTATCACCTGCGAAATGACGTCGGGTAGGTAGCTGATGTAGCGCACGTTTTGAGCATACTGTGCGGAATACATTAAATTCGGATTCATTGAAAATCCCACAAACCCATCCTATGTCTGAAAACATTTTCGAATGAAGCAATGAAGCCTTCAAGACTGCAAGATCATTTGAATAAAATGCATCCAGATAAGATAGACAAGAATGTAGCATATTTTCAAGACCTAGAGAAGAAGCATAATACTCAGCCAAGTGTAGCATCGGCGGCTGCTAAGCAAGATGACGACGGACTTCGAGCTTCGCACAGTATCTCTTCGTTAATTGCTCAAAAAGGCAAACCACATAACATCGGAGAAGAGTTAATATTTCCAGCAATAAATGAAGTAATAACTACCGTGCTTCATAAACCGGCCGCAAATATTATCCGAAAAATTCCTTTGAGTAATAATTCTGTGCAAAGACGAATTGATGAAATGGCTGAAAACATTGAAGAATCATTGTGCGATCACCTGAGGACAAGTCAATTCTCAATTCAGCTCGATGACTCCACTTTACCAACTAATGAAGCATTGTTGCTGTCTTACGTGAGGTTTATTAAAGATGAGAAAATATTTGAAGAACTATTATTTGCTAGAAATTTAGAGACAGATGCAAAAGGCGAAACCATATTCAATATATTGGAAAAGTTTTGCGATGAGAAAGAGATTCCTTTGAAAAATATTATTTCAATTGCTACGGATGGCGCTCCGGCTAAGATAGGGTGCCATAAAGGCTTAATAGCGCACTTAAAAAATAAAATTCCAGATGTCCTTGGTGTACATTGCGTTATTCATAGACAACATTTAGTTGCTAGAAACTTAAGTGAAAAACTATTTCAATCACTGCAATATGTCATCAAAGCAGTCAATAAAATCCGCAACAGCTCTTTGAATGAATGATTTGATCGTTTGTTGTTTCATACTGAATTTCGTTGGCTATCAAGAAGCAATTGTCTGACTCGATTCTACAACCTGTTTGACTCTGTTATAGAGTTCTTGGAAACTAAAGATACAGAATTTCAAGACAAGCTCATAACATCAAAGAATGATATAGCTTACATGACAGACCTGTATAAATTGTTCAACGACATGAATCTCCAACTGCAAGGCGATAAACTAAATATAATTAAAACAAAAAGCGTCGTTGCTGCTTTCGCAGCCAAACTGCTTCTACACAAAAAGAATCTGGGCACACGTGAGCTTCAGAATTTTCCGAATTTATCAGTATCATGCAGTAACGTCGAATTGTTTGCCTAGTGCCAACATTTGGAAAACCTCCACATTGACTTCACCGAACGATACCAGGACATTTTGAACTTGGAAATACCAGACTGGGTGTTGGATCCGTTTTCAAATGTAAACACAGCAATGTCACCTCAGCTGGAAGAAGAACTTAGAGAATTGACAACAAACGAGGAAATAAAAATCAAGTTCAAAAATGGTTACCAAGAATTTTGGCTACAAAAACCGATCTCGCAATTGTACCCTGCATTGTGGTCAATCGTTCAACGATTCTTGATAGAATTCCCATCGTCATATTTGTGTGAACGTGGATTTAGTGCTGTGACAACACTGCTTATTAAAAATAGAAATCGTTTGCTTGTTACCGAACGTGGCGACTTGTGACTGTTCTTGAGTAAATTGGAACCTGATAATAACTTATTAAACAGCATCAGATTCATCCTTCACATTAGTTTTTATATATGGATCGATTATTTTAGTTTTATTTTTAATAAAAGATTCTCTGTTTTAAAACTATAAAGTTGTGTTTCAATAATCATTCTTATTGGCAGGTGGAGCCCGTAAGAGTTAACCTGAGACCTAAGCGCCGTTGTATGTTACCTATTGCGCTCCGGTTTCAAGTTGCTGGTTATAGTAAAAGTTTCGTTTAGAATTCTCCGTTAATATACATATATAGGTCACAATAATTAATTTGAAGTTATGGTGGTTTTTAAATAGGTGTAGAAATGGGGGCGCTAAAGAAATATTTGTTCTCAAAGTGGGCGGTAGACAAAATAAGTTTGGGAACCACTGGAATAGACGGTCCCTTTTATTTGGTACATTCTCGCCTTGCGTTATGTTTTTCCGTTGCCAGCGCGTACCTGCAGATTGGTTGCTGTCAGCGCATTTGTTGTTTCCCAATTGTTGTTTTCTGCTGCTTCTGCTGACTGCGTCCTTTGCTTTGTTTCGATTTCAGCTGATCACCGCGATGACTCATCATCGCCGGCTCGATAAAGCTGAAGTAGGCATTTGAGGAATGCCTACGGCCTTGCTGGTGATGCTGTGAAGCACTCATTAATGTTTGTTTGATTTTTTTTGTTTTTACCTTTTGATTCGTGCACTGTTTATTTATGTTTATTACTAACAATTTGTGTGCACTGTTGTTTATATGCTTTGTTTGTTTACAATTTAATAAATTGTGTTTTTTTTTAAATTCTCCCTTGGTTTTTTTTTGTTTTTTTGTAAATATTAACGAATTATTATAAATTGAGACGTCCGTACACTTTGAACACACAGTATGTTTTTTGGGAGAGGAATCGCTGTAATCTCTAAAAAATCTCGGCAACAAATGAAAGACTTCCTTACTACCCAGTATGAAATCGCTGCAAGGGTAGATAAACAATTTTTTAAAACAAAAAAATTCTCCACACCACCTCAACATAAACTTCAATAGACCCGAACCCAGCAGCGACTACAAATTAAGCAAAAGCTTTTACAGAACACGTCTGAACAGAGCAAATACAAGCGACATGCGATCTATGCAGAAGTTTCAACAATAAAAAATTAATGAAAGAAACAATTTTATTAAATCAAAAATATTATGCGCAAGTTGCTTGTAACATGCACATTCACGAAAATTATGTAGAAACAAATTACATTTCTTTTATTGTCATAAGAAATGCCAGTCAAAGCATCATTACAGTACATGTTCAAAGTAGCAATACACAAAATTAAAAATAGGGTAAATAGGCCTTTCTATCGAGCACCGATGAAATGTGTTTAAACTTATTCGATTCCAAAATTAAACAAGTCTTGTTAGAAAACCAATACCTGCATGGAAGGCGAATATTTCCAACCGAACGTGTTAAGTCCTTGACCTAGTAGGATCACCTACTTGGCGACACGTAGCTAGTGGTAACGATCCTGTTGATGTAGGTACAGGAGAATGCAAACATTGCACTTCTGGGGGAATGGCCCCGAATGGTTAACAGATTCTCGTTTCTTTCCACAATTGCCGATACGCTCGGAAAGTCGAATAATCTTCCGAGTCGTCAGAGTATATACATATCAATGTGACGATATAGGCATTCACGGCATTCGGACGGCGTAGTTTTCCCTCGAAAATAATTAGTTGCAATGACAAAACATTTATCGGAGACCGAAAAGCTACAGGAGAACAATTTGTGGATTTTCTGAAACAAGTGTCATCTGAGACTCCCCAACGCCCTAATTAGCAATTTACCCCCCAAGGTTTGTGGGAATCAGCTATAAAAAAACTTGAAATAGGTAGCTGGAAACTACAAGTTCAATTATGAAGAATTCACGACATTTTTATCATAATTCGAATTGAAGCTGTTCTCACTTCGTGGCCAATCACTGCGCTTTGCAAGATGCCCCTGAATTCGTAGCCTTAATCCTAAGGCATTTTCTTATAGGAGCCCCTATTCTGACCATACCTTGGCTAGGGGTATTGTCGCTAGACTTAATAAGCCGACGTATGGTATGTATGTGAAATCTTTTGTATCAAAAAAAAGAGGGATATTCCAACGAATCCGTGAGAACAGCATGCTATACCCAAATCCAAGCCCCAAACAGACAACCTTTGGTCTTGCGAATTATTGATCGTCATTGCGAATACCAATCTAATTGATTGAGAACGATTGAATTCAATTGGCATATCATAAGAATTTGTAGCAGCAAACCCCACAAAAAAAGAAAAGAAGTTTCGGCATGGCAAGGGGATGCCGAAACAATCTGCATTCGTAAAGTGCTTTTTTTACCATTTAATAGTACATTTAAAGTGACATTATGATACTGCAGTTTGTATCTGTGTTGATTAAATCAGATGCACTTCAGTTTGGTGAAATTATATTTCAATCGATTGAGCCGATGAACAGAGCAGTATTTGTGGAAAGCACAAAGCAAAGCTACTTACATATAAGCAAGCGCACGTTTATACAATTCAAACAACTCGGTGGGTGTAGCTTTTGGTAGATTTATAGCACAATGCTGCACTGGTTCGTTCGTGGAAAATATGTTCTTGCGGTTTTCAAGATGCATAATAAAATAATAGAAGACTTTTTGATATTTAAATTATTTAAATTGAAAAATGTGCGCTGAAACCTTAAATAACCCCTTAAATATTATAATATAATTTTAATTTTTTTGCAGCTTATTTTAATAATTCAAAATCATCAAAATATACAGTGTTGGATTAAGTTCCTTCAAAAACAGTGGATTTTTTTAAATTGGAGTGGCGACATTAATAAATAAATAATATTTTAATATTATATTTTTTAATAATAATATTTCATTTTATATTAAAAATGCACATATTAATTACAGAAAAATCTTTTGATATCCCTGTAATAATTTTTGGTGCCATCTAACATGACACGTTTAAGCCTTTTTGGGTTGGGTTCGTACAACGCGCTTAAATATTCGGCGATTACTGCATTCAATCACACTTCTTCAAATGCTTGCCTCAATATTGGTTTGTTAGAAAAACGAAAATCATTGTATGTAGTATTGGGAATTTGGGTAGTATCGATTATTATTGCCTATATCACATACTAAAAAACCGATCATATAGTAGAGTAAAGTCAGTCGGATGTTCGAAAATCCTAGTAATAGTTATGTAGGGACTAGGACAAGTTTTCGCTATAATTTATCTATTTTAGGCACAAAGGTATACTGTTATGAGTATCATACGCCCTCCCATTTTCATTGAGATGTGAATTATATAAGTATGCGGTACAAAGTCACCCGGAACTTCGAAAATATTTGTCAACTATTGATACTGGGTCCAAATAAACGGTACCTAGAGGCTTGAACAGTTTTCGTTGGATTTAAACAATTTTTGTTCAGACACTGAGGAAATTATTCGTGCAAAACTTTGTTCCGTTATATTAATTGCTTCTTGATTTGTGCACTGGAAAATGAAATAGGAATAAGGGAAGAATATCACGTACTTAATTTTGTCGGTTGGTCGGGGCGGTGCCACGCCCATCATACAATTTCCATACCTGCTCCCATAGATGCTTCATCAAGATATCTTAATTTCTACTCAAGTTATAGCTTTCACGGGCGGATGGACAGACAGACATCACTCGGATTTAAATTTTTCTCCTCATTCTGATCATTTAAATTAGTTAAAGTAGATAAGTACAACCGTTAGGTGGAGAAAACTATTGTACTCTGAAGTAACACATTCCAAGAGTAGAAAAATAAATTTAAACACCTTGAGACAAGAATGGTCTAAGACACCAGCCGAAGTTCTTACCCGCAAAATGAAATAAAAAGAACGGTAAAAAACCAAATAAGAATATCAAAATGCAAAAATTAAACTACCTGTAACAAGAAAATCCTAAGACGTCATAATAGAAACGATATTTAAACACCTTGGGACAAGAAATTCCTAAAACTCCAGCCTAAGGCCGATACTAATATTTTAAAAATAAATAATAATAATATAATTTTGTCAATCAGGAAAATTTTATTGGGAAAAAGGAGTTATAAAGCATAGCTACAGCCAGTATCAACCGCCTGTTTGATCATAGCAAAGGTTGAATTTTTAAGATACGTTGTATCCCACAAGTAATAAAAAGGGATGACGGATCCCAAAAATTTAGAAATTAAATAATTATCCAAATCCCAAAACGCTACGCCAACTCACAAGATTTTTAGCCATTAACCAAACATTTAAAAAGAGAAAATGGAAGAAAATATATGTCAAAGAAAACAGTTATTGACATTGATCAGGAAGGAATAGCTGTTTGCGAAACTTTAAAGAAAGCATTACAAGAACAAATTGAACTTGTTCAAACATATTTTGAACAAGCAAGAAAGGGATAATTTCGGGTGCGACCGAAAATTGTATACCCTTGCAACTTGCAAGATTTAAAGATAGGGCTTAATGTGTAAAACAAATCATATATAGCAAACTCAGCCGGATGTTCGAAACTCCGGATATTAGTTATATAGGGGAAGCCAGGTTTTGGCTCAAATTTACCTATATTAGGCACAAAGATATACTGTTATGAAAAAAACATGCTCTCTTATTATACTTTCGCAACAAAGTTGCTAAGGAGAGTATTATAGTTTTGTTCACATAATGGTTGTTTGTAAGTCCTAAAACTAAAAGAGTCAGATATAGGGTTATATATACCAAAGTAATCAGGGTGACGAATAGAGTTGAAATCCGGATGTCTGTCTGTCCGTCCGTCCGTGCAAGCTGTAACTTGAGTAAAAATTGAGATATCATGATGAAACTTGGTACACGTATTCCTTGGTTCCATAAGAAGGTTAAGTTTGAAGATGGACAAAATCGGCCAACTGCCACGCCCACAAAATGGCGAAAACTGAAAACCGGATAATAACGACGCCCACCTGCCATACAGAGGTTATGTTGAAAATCACTAAAAGTGCGTTAACCGACTAACAAAAAACGTAAGAAACACTAAATTTTACGGAAGAAATGGCAGAAGGAAGCTGCACAAAGGCTTTTTTTAAAAATTGAAAATGGGAGTGGCGTCGCCCACTTATGGACCAAAAACCATATCTCAGGAACTACTCAACCGATTTCAATGAAATTCGGTATATAATATTTTCTTAACATCCTGATGACATCTACGAAACATGGGTGAAATCGGTTCACAACCACGCCTTCTTCCAATATAACGCTATTTTGAGTTCCATCTGATGCCTTCTCTGTATAATATATACGTATACATTAGGAACCAATGATGATAGCGGAATAAAACTTTACACAAATACGGTATTTGAAAAATATGTAAATGACGGATATTGAAATCTCGATTATTACTTTATCATGCGAGAGTATAAAATGTTAGGTGACACCCGAACTTAGCCCTTCCTTGCTTGTTTTCTTTGGGATAACTCACATATTGGCCGATATATACAGTACAAAGTCACCCCGCAGTTCGAAAATCTTTATATTAAGTATATGGGAGCTAAGGGAAGTATTGGTCCGATTCAACAAATTTTCGACAGACACACCATTGTAAAAGAAGGATATTAATTTCAGTTATACATGTGGGATTTCCTTTCCCAAAACACGCACTTTTGTATTTAATCACTTATTTGAACTAAAAGTATAAAAGTCAATTTTGTGGGATTTCCTTTCCCAAAACACGCACTTTCGCATTTAAGCATTTATTTAAAATAAAAGTATAAAAGTCATTTAAACATTTGTGGTTTAACTTAAAAGCTAGTTATAAGTTTTATAGTTTTTCTTAGGTTTCATTTCAGCAAGACACAAGTGCTTTTAATAGTAAACGTTGCTTATTGTTTTTCGCTCCAAGTTACATACTTTTCAGTTATTCTTAAACAAATTATTTTACATTCAAAGTTAGTTATTCTTATTATTTTGCACTCCAAGTTACATACTTTTCAGTTATTCTTAAACAAATTATTTTACACTTTAAGTTACATTTCAGTTATTCTTAAACAAATGTGTTGTAAATATTCAGAGGCTAAAAGCACAACCGCACGATGCAAAGTTCAAGAGTCTTGTTAGCGTCCGTGGGTTAACTATCTCGGTCAAGTCAGGGTTGCTAATTATCGTACTTAGCACGGTTGCTGTTTATTTGTGCTAGACCTGGTTGATCGTACGGTCGAGGTTACTCGTCCCACACTCGGCCGTCCTGATAGTTCATTCGCCCCGAATGAATCGCACCATTTTTTCATGTATTCCGACACTGAGATTGTTTTTTGCGGTCCTTCGTGATCTTCAATTTTCATTACCTCGTATCTGCCATGTTTATGCGTGGCAGTCACCTTATAAGGACCCAAGAACTTAGGTTTCAACTTTAACCCCGGTCCGAACTGAGTTCTTTTAACAGCGACTAAGTCATTTATTTTATATTGAATTTCAGGTCTTCTCTTAGAATTATAGTTTTTACAATTTTCTTGCTGCAGTTTCTGAATGTTTTTCTGTGCTTCTTTTCTCAAACTATCTCTTTCTCTATTAATTTCTTCAACCATCTCATTTCGTAATAACTCTCTTAATTCTAAATCATCAGTACTGCGCATGTCTAACCCCGTTAAAATTTTAAACGGAGTGATTTTTGTACTTCTAGGGGTTGTGTTATTCATAATTTGCTGCATACGTCCTACGAACTTATACCATTGAGATGGGTTTTCTTGTGATAATTTTGCTCGCATAGGAACTACAATCTTATATCGACCTGTCCATTTCCTCTCGGTACCCCTGTTGCTATAATTAAATGGTGAATGCTATTTCCTTTTCAATAATCTGCGAACGCTTCTGACGTGAACGCAGTTCCCCTGTCTGAAATTATTCTCTGTTATATCTGTTGACTTTACCGGGAATAACCAAACAAATTTCGAGAAACTGTCGACAATAACTAATATATGTTTGTATTTTTTCGTGGTTAATTCTATCGGTCCTACATGATCAATGTGAAGAGTTAATAACGGTGTGTTTTCTTTATCTATTGGTGAAAGAAACCCTTTTTTTTACCCATTTTGCTTTCATTGATAATACACTCAACACAATTTCTAACCACTCTCTCCACCTTGGAATGCAAATTTGGAATAAAAAATTCTTTTTATAGACAATCTTGAGTTTTTTTTATGCCATAGTGCCCTTTTCTATGAGCTAACCTAATAATTTCCTCCTCCATCCCTGTTGGTACTACTAGCAATTCTAATACTGGGTCTTTGTACAATAAGTCATATTTCACGAAAAAATCCATATACTCTTCCTTCTCAAGTACTTTGCGGATCGCTTTTACCCACTCGTCACTTAGTTGAGCTTCTTTTAACTGGTGTCTTATGGAGTCCTCTATCAGTAAACAAGAAATTCGACTCAAAGCATCTACGTGCCTCATTTTTGTTCCGGATCGGTACTCGATAGTAAACGCAAAGTCTTGAAGAAAAATAGCCCCTCTCGAAACCCTTAGAGGAACTTCACTCTTTCCCATCGTTTGGGCGAACGCGTTACAATCTGTTATGATTTTAAAATGTATGCCCAATAGATATATACGCCACTTTTTTAAAGCCTCTATGATAGCTAAAACCTCTAGCTCGTATGAATGATATTTTTCCTCCTGTGGAGTTGTCCGACGACTCATGTATTGTACTGGATGGTACTGTTGATCAGTTGAGTCTTTTTGCAACAATACCGCCCCATATCCATACATGCTCGCATCTGAATGTACTTCGGTCCCCGCCTGCGGATCGTATAGTTTAAGTACTGGCGCACTTGTCAACGCTACCTTTAGTTGTTCGACTGCCAAAAGCTCTTCGTCACCCATTTTAAACCTAACGCTCTTCCGCAACAAATCCGTAAGCGGCCTAGCTTTCGACGCGTAATCCGCCACGAACCTTCGAAAATAGGAAGTTAATCCCAAAAAACGTTGAACCGACTTCACATTATTAGGTATTGGAAAGTTTGATACCGCTCGTATTTTCTCTTCTGAAGGCTTTATTGTTCCCTCTTCTACTAGGTATCCCAAGAACGACACTTTTTTCTTTAAAAACTGGCATTTGTCCCAAAGTATTCGTAAGCCATATTCAAGTTCAAGTTTCTGAATATTAGTCTTCTCATTTTTTACAGGCACAATGATATCATCCATATACACGATAATAGTACCATTCTGTATTAAATCTCTGAAAACTGAACTAACGAATCGACAAAAAACTGCGGGAGAATTCGAAATGCCAAACGGGACGTATAAAAACTCATACTGACCATGGTGTGTAACAAATGATGTATACTTTTGAGACTCGACTGAAACTGGTACGTGAAAGAACCCATTAGCCAAATCCAAAGTTGTAAAAATCTTGGCACTCTGTAATCGTTCTAAAACATCGTCGATCAATAACATAGGAAAATTATCTTTTACTATCTTCTGGTTTAATTTCCGGTAATCGCAGCACATTCTCTTGGATCCATCTTTTTTCGATACTAACACCACAGGCGAAGCATATTCTGAAGTACTCTGTTGTATTATACCCTCCTCTAACCATTGACTAACCTGATTTTCAATAAAGCATTGATCTACATAAGGTACTCGTCTAGGGGTAGTGTACACTGGTATGTCATCTGTAAGAATAATTTTCATAACAACGGGACTTTCTATTTTTTTCATAGGTGAATACGTATTAATCATTGATAATAAAACCGTAGATTGGTCTCTATTCAAATGAGTTAAGTCTGCTACCGGTTTATTTTTTTCTTCTTCTTCTATAGAGAAACAAATACTTTTAAATTCTGTAAACAGATCTCTCTGATTTTGCGAGTGGTCGGGGTTAACAGATCTCTTAACAAAAATTGCGTCACCTTGCCTTACCAACATGTCGACTTTTCCCAATACACTATTACCAATTATAGCAGCATAACGCAAATCTTTTTTTTTAACTACATGGAAATTGATGTTTAGTTTAATATCGTCTATGTTCATATCTATATCGAAACTTCCTAGTGTAAAAATAACACTATCTTTTAGTCCCACCAAACGTCTTTTTTCGTTGCTTAACTGAACATCCTGCTTAAGGCACAAAAAAGTATCATAACGCATAATACAAAGATCACTTCCAGTGTCAACTAACGCAGAAAAAGTAAAACCATTTTGTTGAATGTTCTTAAATATCAATCCGCACACATCCCTTATTACATTTATATTTTTTTCTTGTTTAATTATGCTGTTCGGTAAATTATTACTTGTGTTTAAATGAGTTAAGCATCCCTTCACTTTAATCGGAAAAACTAGCACACACTAATACTTGACGACACCACACTCGCCCACAAGACAACTCACCACACTTGTACGTCCACCCACTCAGCATAAAGGATGGTCTCCTGAGCAGATTCAACACATTTCGTCTTCATACAATCCGCACGTCAACATTTTCGTTCGGCACACTGCGCACATCATCAATTCGAGATTTTATACATCGTTACAAGTATCCGTGCACTCAACTCAATTTTCGGTCAACAGCACCCGTCCCGCCCCCGATAGTGTGCATTTTCGGCAACAGCGATCTGGCGCGCTATCTTATTCTACCATTTAAGTCGATTACTTAAATAACTAAAACCCCTAATTATAAGTAAACAATATTTGTAAAACGTAAAATATTTTCGTGCTAAATAAACATATAAATTATAAACTTCAGCGACACGGAGATTTTTATTTTATTGTGCGGGATAACCATTTAATAGAAACGGAATTGGTTACAAATGTAAATATGGTCCTTCGAGCCGGAAAAGCGAAACGGTTGGAATGACGTCTGCATATGCATGCGCACGGATCGAGAACAAAAAAGTGGTAAAAGTGAAAAAGTGAAAAAGTTGGGAAAACGGTAGTAGTAACTGACCGTTGGTGACCAAAAAAAGTACCGGTAGAACAAAGCCTTTAAAACCACAATAACAAACACCAATGTACCGGTAGTGTAAAAAAAAACAAAAAACCCGGGGTAAAAACCTGTGGACAAAGTTTCGGAAAAAGAAGAAGCTAATAACAAAGTGGAAAAAAAAAAAATGTTGATGTTTTGCAAAACGAAAAGCTGTGATAACAAAGTGTGACATAAAAACAAAAAAGGAGACGGTGGTGACAAAATTGAAACACGAAAAAAAAATTAATATTTATACAAGAATCTCATATATATACATATAGTGTATATGTTGGCAAAATTGTGAAGTGTGAACAAAAGTGCAGTTACAAAAGCATAAAAGTGAGGTGACAGAAAGTGCGGTGCGAAACATTAAATACACATATGTATGGTGAAACTAAAAACAAAACCAAGGAAAAAAGTGAGGTGGCAGAATTGTGGTGCGCAACCTGAAAAAGTCTACAAAAGTTTACAGTGCGGTGAAAATAATAACCCAAGCTGAGACAAAAGAGGGACTAAGAAAACACAACAACAACACCAGCAGCAAAAGGACTGGGGAAAGGAAAAACACGCACAAGCACAGGCACAGGCACACGTAAATTAAGGCACATACACTCATACAATTTTATCCCAAAAAGCGCCTGGCGGAAATCAAAGTGAGTTGTATCGTTTCCTTTTAATATTCATATTTCATAAACATATATCTATGGAAAAAAAACATTCCAAAATTAAATTTGCGGTTCTGACAAAAATTCCGGTCAGAAGAGAGAAAAGAGAAACCGTTACCAAACTGTTTTCGGCATTCGGTTTATTTTCCGGTAACAACCGAAAAACCGCTAGCAAAGCAGTTTGGTGCTGTATATAGCGGATTATTGATTGCCGGCAAATGCATACCGTTGTGTTATAACATAAAACCTATCCCAAAAACAAAAAACAAAATTTTTCCAAGTATTGACTTGCACAATTTTCCAACAATACCCCTTATACTTAATCAAGTATAAGCAGGATTGCTTAAAATAAGCAACGGCAAACGTAAGCAAAAATAAAAGTAAAAGCATATGGCAAAATAACATCTTTTGTATTATAAATACATACATACATATATGTCCCAAACCATGTAATCATATTACATACAGAGAGAATAACTTGCTCATTTATTATTTTAACCAATTGATACGTATATTTAAACATATTCACAACAGTACTTTTCAAATACATATACATATATACATACATGCATATCTGAAATTCAAAGCTTATTAAATTCTCTTTTCGCGGCTTATTAACAGTGCGAACATATGTATATACATCCACATGTATATGCGCCGCGAGTATAAAATATACATATATACATATGTATATATATACATATATACATATACATACATACATACATAAAAACGAGTGAGATTGAGAAAATTACCTGCGGTCGGTTCTCTTTTCGTGGTTTCTTCGTAAGAAAATATATAAGTTAACACAATATTTTATGAACTTCTACATAAATTCCATTCCCACATTATATGCTAGAAACATACAAACCGTTTGCATACTTTGGAGTCCTATTACAACCAAAAGTGCAACTGCGCTAAACGCGCATCCGCTAAATTCTTAAGTGAGCGAAACACGCGCAACCATGTCTTCTCCCCAAAACCAAATAGCTGCAGGTGAGCGCTACACGCGCAAACCCTTTTAGCTGACCAAGCATCTTTGGTCACGTAGGCCGGCTCAAGCATAGGTTAGATTATAAACCTTAAAGTTAAGTGTAGTTAGTTTTGTAATAAAGCTCAACAGAAGCACATAGTGCTGCTTATAAAAACGCATTGTTTTATTTTTTATGTTATACATATATATACATACGTACGTATATATGCACATACAGGCGCATATAAATACATATATTCAATATACTGGAAGAAATACCCAATCGACATTGGGTACAAATTATAACAATAAATACATATAACAAAAAGGATTTTTGTAACATATAAAATTTGTACAAAAGTGTATTGTCACGTATGTAGATACGCTAATTACTTCAAAGTCCACATTGGCATATGCTCCGCGATACCCCTTGGTTTTCGTCTAACAAAACCAAGCAGGATTGCGTATAAACTATATTCAAAGTCCACATTGGCATATTCCCGCAATACCCCTTGATTTTTGATCAACAAAAACAAGCAGGATTGTGTAAAAAAAAAAACCAAAAGCGTAATACATATGTACATACATGCATATGCACAAAGTGCATTGATCTCTACAACGAGCGCTCATTAGCACATAACAAATAAAATATCCACCTATAGGTATACCCTATAGGACATTTGAACATAAAGCATATATAAAAGAAATATACATTGAAAATCAGAATACATAAAATATTTCCGGTCGTTAATAAATAATTAAATCAAATTTAAGCGATTAATTATTTATTTAATTTGAAAACTCTTATTAACTTAAAAGAGTACGCGATTACATATATTATCAAATACGTAAAGCTTGATGTTTTTATCGATTTCGTTCAAAACTCTTATTTACATAAAAGAGTTCTCGTCAAATCAAATAAATACATATACATATATACGAAAATATTTTTGAAATCTCGGTTTACTAGAAAGCCATTGTTTTTATTGATTTTTTTGGAAACTCTTACACACAAAAGAGTCTTCTATTCAACACTTCATATAAGAACCTTTTTCTAAACATCTACAAGTCTAGTTTTCACTAAGACCTTTGGATTTATTCTATACATATTTTAAATGAGCTCAGACTCAAAGGAATCTAAAACAACTCAGTTGCTAAAAGTTCCAAAAATGATTGCAGACGAGAAAAGTCCATGTACACCGGCAGAAGCTACACGCTCAAAGCAAGGTGCTACAAAACTAAAGAGGGGTAAAGACATTTCCTATACAAAATTCATTGCTGAGAGTGACAGTTTGATACGATACTGCACTCGATTTTCATCTTCACCGATTCAAGACAATTCTGAATCGGTATTAGAAATCAAGAAAGACAATTTAGACAACTTCTGGACACGTCTCCAAGCGGCATAAGACGCAATCGTAGAAAATTTTAAATCCTCGGCATACACCAAGTATGAACACTGCTTAGAGCAGTTCGAAGACACAAAAGCAATGATTTCTGATCAACTAAAGCTTTTAAGAGCAATTGCACCTACTCCACAACCGAGGGTAGAGCTGCCACAAAGGCAAGCGCAAGAGGCAAGTTCAGGCATTCACCTTAAAGGGCCAGTATGCGACACAGATATACATATATAGGTGGTTATGAACAGTGGCCGTCCTTCCGGGACATGTTTACAGCTGTGTACATAAACCATCCTAAATTATCACAAGCGCAGAAATTGTATCACCTCAGATACAAAACCAAAGGTCAGGCAGGCGTAATAGTCAAACAGTTCGTTCTCAATGACGAAAATTTCAATTTTGCTTGGGAAGCTCTTAAAGCACGTTACGAAAACGAGAGAATATTGGTCGACAAGCAAGTAACGATACTAATGAATTTACCAAAAATTCAGAAAGAAACCAGTGAAGAATTCATAAAGCTTCAATCCACGGTTTCAAATTGTTTGCCAATTTTTTTCCACACAGAATATTCCCACATATAATTGGGACCCCATTCTGGTAAATATATGCACAGCTGCATTACCAGAAAAATCGTTACTTTTGTGGGAGCAATCGCTCTCATCACGAAAAAAGTGCCCAACGTGGCAACAAATGAAAGATTTTCTCACCACCCAATATGAAATTGCGGAAAGGTTAGAAGAAAATATAATTAATACCAAGAACATTAAACATGACCAAAACCGAAGCTTCAATAGGCCCCAAGCTAGAAGCAACAAAAACTTTCACAAAACGCAATCGTTCACATCTGAACAACGAAAACTTACGTCATGCGAACTATGTAAAAGAGGGCATAAACTTAAATCTTGCGAGAAGTTTAAAAGCTTAAAAGTTAACGAACGAAATAATTTTGTCAGGTCAAAAAGACTTTGCAGAAATTGTCTGTCACATGCGCTTACATATAAAAATTGCAAAAGCAAATTTAATTGCTTCCATTGTCACAAAAGACACCATACAATGCTTCACTATAGCACTTATCCGCTATCACACCAAAAAAGGGCGCATATTAAAAAAACCACGGGTTTAATTGCCAAGAGACATCATGTTGCTCAAAGGCACAAATAGTTCAAACGCTACACAGCGAAACAAAAAGTGGACTAGTTACAAAACTAGCTTCCACCATACCAACTCAAGTTGGGAACAAATACATTAATTCACAATTAAGTAAATTGCAAAAGTTAAGGAAACTTCCAAAAACAAATAAAACTATAAAAAATCACTATTGTGAGCATTTCTCTAAAGCCACAACTACTCGATCAAATAAAGGCCGGTACGTCGTACGACTATCACCCAAGCCACCATTTTCAAAATTAGTATAAAACAAAGTCACAGTTACCTCTGATAATAATAATAATAATGTTAAAAACACATAAAAATTTTCGACCCCGAAGGATGGCTTTCGCCAATAATGGGAAAAAAACACAATCCTGAACAATCCTTGAGCGACGGGGCACTACTACTTGTCAAATTAGCGCATACGCACTTAAATACTATTACATATACAAAATTTCCACAAAATCGAAAAATCGGCACCTATTATACAATATGCGACAACTCAAAATTAACATTAAGAGATCACCAAATTCCCAATGCGATACAGTGACGCACCTACACTTGCAAAAGCCATGGTCGCTCTTATCGCATCTATCCAAGCGCGCCTCATATGGGTAGGTTCTGGGAATCAGCTGCATAAAGCTTCAAATCACTTATAAAAAATTATATACTCTACAAATCGTAGCCGTTCTCCATTCACGACCACTCTCTCGCAAGATCCCTCTATTGTCACAGTCCTAACTCCAGGGCTAAGGAGTACTCATTCTGGCCATATCTGAGGCAGACGTGGAGTTACTATCCTTCATAAGCCGATCATAAATTAAATGTCATAAAAAATTGCAACCATTGCCAATAACACAGAATAGCTAAATAATAAATAACCCGCAAAATAAAGTTGCTTCTCTTAAGCATCTATTTGCATTTTAAAATTCATATTCAAATATGTACATGTTATATATTTTAAACCAAAGCTGTTTTCCACATACACGAATAAATATGACAATATTACAACGCGATTATTAAATACATTTGCTGTCAAATCCATGCTACTCCATCAGCAATACGGCGAAATACGTGCAACAACATAGGTTTGGAATACTAGGCAAAATATTTGCCTAGAGGGCCCAGGATGTTTAAATGAGTTAAGCGTCCCCCCACTTTAATCGGAAAAACTAGCACACACTAATACTTGACGACACCACACTCGCCCACAAGACAACTCACCACACTTGTACGTCCACCCACTCAGCATAAAGGATGGTCTCCTGAGCAGATTCAACACATTTCGTCTTCATACAATTCGCACGTCAACATTTTCGTTCGGCACACTGCGCACATCATCAATTCGAGATTTTATACATCGTTACAAGTATCCGTGCACTCAACTCAATTTTCGGTCAACAGCACCCGTCCCGCCCCCGATAGTGTGCATTTTCGGCAACAGCGATCTGGCGCTCTATCTTATTCTACCATTTAAGTCGCTTACTTAAATAACTAAAACCCTTAACTATAAGTAAACAATATTTGTAAAACGTAAAATATTTTCGTGCTAAATAAACATATAAATTATAAACTTCAGCGAAACGGAGATTTTTATTTTATTGTGCGGGATAACCATTTAATAGAAACGGAATTGGTTACAAATGTAAATAACTTGTACATTCAAAAGAACGATGACCTATCTTATTACACTTGTAACAACGGTACTGCTTGCCCAGACAACTTTTTGCAAAATGTGTCCCTTCGCCACACCTGAAGCATTTCTTGTTTTCCCCTGGATTACTATCTACTTTGACATCTGAACGCCTAAACTCAGATTGATTCTGAAAAACTTTAGGCTGATGTTGTTGCATCAACCGAATTTTTTCGTATATCTTGATTTGATTCTTAAGTTCACTGATCGTTCTGGCTTGATATAAAACAGCTTTGTTTATTTTGGAATCTGAAATACCATTCACGAAATATTCTATAATACTTTCATCATCGATTGCGATAGGTTTACCAATTTCAATTAAACTGTATAAATACTCAAGAAACGATTCTGATACTTTTTTACGACGATTCCTTAAACTATTGTGTATTTTCGCACCAAACTCTTCAATAAGTATCTTTTTTAAAGACGACCAATCGCGTATACCACTTACGCCTCCAATAAACGACTTAGCTGCACCCTTTAAGAGTTGTTTTGCGTAAATAAACATTTGTAATTCATTCCACCCTACTGTGGCTGCATTATCTTCAAATTCAATTACCCACTGATTAACGTCTAGTGAGTCTGTACCAGTAAATGAAGATATACTATCTTCAATATCTCTCAACGTAAAGTGTGAAATGTTCCTAACACGCGGACCTACGGTTTCTACGTCTTCAAACTGACCGGCACTCGATTCATCGTCGCTGAACTTAGCATCACTCAGGCCAAAATGTCGGATCAGGCGGGTCTGTAGGTCTGATTTCTTTCCGTTCGTTGTCAGTCCCAGTTCTAAGCACTTTTCTCTTAGCAACGCTAACGTCATAGCCTTAATGGTTTCAGTATCCATGTTGGGTTATGAACTTTAACAAATAATCTTATAATAAAAATCGTTTATAATGTATAATATAATATAATATAATTATAGTAAATTTTTTTTTTAATTTTCTTTTAAGTTTAATAGCAAATTGGTTTTTTATTTTAACATTTAATGTTTTAAATTTTTGCATTAGAAAAACGTATTTAATCGTATATGCCACGATCGCCGCTTCGACTCGTACCTATTCCTCTTCTGAAATCTTCACTAGTAATCAATGTTACTCTTCTTTACCTTGCTTTTGCTTATTTTGCTACTTTTCGCTCTGCTTGCTCTACGGTTGTCTGCTACTGTTGTTCTCTTTCCATCTCCTTTTCTTTTTCTCTGCTCTTCACACTGCACTGCTGCTCTTGTTTGCTGACAATAGCAGTGCTGTTGCTGTTTCACACCTTCACTGTTTCTTTCGCTCCACACCAGAATTCCGTTTAAATATTCCCACTACACCGTTCCGTTACCAATTTTTCCGCTACACAGTCTCCTGCTTCACCAAACCACCGTTATAAATGCTTCACCACACTAGTCCTTACGTACAGTTGATCTTATTTTATCAATATGACCACGGATTATCCCGGACTGAGTCCCCAAATTTGTGGGATTTCCTTTCCCAAAACACGCACTTTCGCATTTAAGCATTTATTTAAAATAAAAGTGTAAAAGTCATTAAAACATTTGTGGTTTTACTTAAAAGCTAGTTATAAGATTTATAGTTTTTCTTAGGTTTCATTTCAGCAAGACACAAGTGCTTTTAATAGTAAACGTTGCTTATTGTTTTTCGCTCCAAGTTACATACTTTTCAGTTATTCTTAAACAAATTATTTTACACTCAAAGTTAGTTATTCTTATTATTTTGCACTCCAAGTTACATACTTTTCAGTTATTCTTAAACAAACGTGTTGTAAATATTCAGAGGCTAAAAGCACAACCGCACGATGCCAAGTTCAAAATTCAAGTGTCTTGTTAGCGTCCGTGGGTTAGCTATCTCGGTCAAGTCAGGGTTGTTAATTATCGTACTTAGCACGGTTGCTGTTTATTTGTGCTAGACCTGGTTGAACGTACGGTCGAGGTTACTCGTCCCACATACATATCACACATTGACTGAAATTTTTGAACAAAAGACAGCTATAGGTTCTAAATACTCAGTATCTTAGCGCTTGAACACTTTTTATCTGATTTAAACAATTTTTGGTTAAAAGGTGGCTCACACTGCAGACATTATTCGTACAAAATTATATTGATTGTTTCTTGATTTGAGTACTGGAAACTGAACGAATCAAGTGGAATTTAAAATTGTGTTATGTGGGAAATCGGCGTGCCTGTTGTCTGAATTTGTCGATTTTCACAATGTGACATACGAGGTGTGTTCAAAAAGTATCGCGAATTTTGTGTTTTTTCAAAATTTATTTATTTATTCATGAATATCTATTTTACCCCCTTTAAAGTAATCCCCACGAGATATTATACACTTGTGCCAACGGTTTTTCCAATCTTCGAAGCACTTCAAAAAATCATTTTTTTTTATCTTCTTCAGCTCCTCCTTCGATGCCGTCTTTGTCTCGTCAAGAGAAGCGTAACGTCGTCCTTTCATGGGCCTCTTCAGTTTAGGGAACAAGAAAAAGTCCCAGGGGGCCAGATCTGAGGAATACGGTGGCTGCGGCATCATTAGTGTGTTGTTTTTGGCCAAAAAGTAGCGCACAAGCAACGATGTGTGAGCAGGGGCGTTATCGTGGTACAAAAGCTAATTTTTGTTCTTCCACAAATCCGGGCGTTTCTGGCGGATTGCTTCACGCAAATTGCGCATAACTTGCCAATCGATATGTTTAGGTCCTCAGCAACTTCTCTAACGGTTATTCGACGATTGGCCAATACCATTTTCTCCACTTCATTAATTTTTTCGTCTGTTGTTGAAGTGCTCGGGCGTCCGACACGCTCTTCGTCGTTCACATTTTCTCGGCCTTCTGAGAACATTTCATACCACCGATAAACGTTGCTTCGGTCCAAGGTAGCTTCATCATTCATAATAATTTTTTTTTCATTGAGTTATAAAATTCATAAGAAATAAAAAATTTTCCCAAAAATAATCAAACTTTAACGTTAATATCTTTTAAACGTTTGGGTTTACGAAAAAATCATTATAGACCTTTTTTGTAGAGCAATCAATTTTCTACAAAATATAAGGAACAAGATATTTTTTCAAGTAGTTGGAAGCGAGATATAAATTTTTCTATCTGATAATAAGAAAAAATAGAAAACTGTATGTAGGAGGACCTTGCCGTTACAATTAAAAACTCATATTCGGAGAGGCTTTCTTAGAGGTGTCTAGAAACATATTTTTCCAAGCACTAAACGAAAAAAAAAAATTTTTTTTTTGAATCACTCTAATGCAGACGATATAGTGTTGTTGATATCAGGCATGTTTCCTTCAACAGTCAGCGAGATTATGGAAAAAGCACTTCGAAGGTTAAACCTATGGGCTAAAAACAATGGACTAGGAGTTAACCCGAACAAAACAGAACTGATGCTATTCACTAGCAGAACCAAAATACCTCAGCTCCAACTTCCGTACTAAACGGTACAACACTCACTCTATCCCCCACATCTAAATACTTGGGGTTGGAGATTGACACCAAACTGTCCTAGAAAATAAATATAGAAAAAAAATAAACAAATCATACATGGCCTACTATACTTGTAAGAGAATCGTCAACAAGAGTTGGGGCCTCAAACTAAGCATAATTATGTGGATGTATACGGCTGTCATAAGACCTATACTTACATATGGAGCTCTGGTATGGTGGCCAGCGCTAAACAAACAATACAACATTAAAAAACTAAATGGAATACAAAGAGCAGCATGTGCGGATGTTACTGGTGCAATCAGGTCCGACTGATGCGCTCAATGTGATCCTGCATCAACTACCAATGGACATTTTTATTCACAAAACAGCAGCTATTGCGGCGATAAGAATAAAAGAATTGGGAGGTTGGAATCAGCAGAACTACAGACATAGCGTAATCCTAAACAAGCTCACCATTATTAAATCAGACTACATTCTCCCAAAGTTGGATTTCAATAGACACTTCCAGGTGAGGATACCATCTAGACGAGAATGGAGAAGAGGTTCAATAGGAGAGGAGGATACCATGTCAGTCTATACCGACGGGTCCAAAATGGACTGCGGCGTAGGCACGGGGTATTCTCCGCTGATCTAGGCATATCCCTCTCTATACGTCTACCGAACTCGGCTAGCATCTTCCAAGCAGAAGCACTAGGCATAAAAAAAGCCTGCGAAGTTCTATTAGAAAACCACGGGAGTATACATAAAGCAACTATATTTACGGATAGCCATGCGGCGCTCCTGGCCTTGTCTTCACCCATGACAAATTCCAGCATAGTTGACAACTGCAAGAGAGCACTAAGCTCAATAAAAGACAAGCTCCAACTAGACTTGATCTGGGTTCCCGGCCACAGCAACATTTTCGGTAACGAAAAAGCAGACGAGTTGGCAAAGGCAGGAGCTTTCCTCAACGAATCCGAGGCGGAGCTAATACCAAGCCCGCTAGGATCGATCAAAGGAGAGATCAATAGACAAGTTGCAAATAACAGGTGGAAAAACATTACAAATTGCATTATAACTAAACAATTATAGCCAACATATGACAGGAAAAGAACGAACGACTTATTAAATAGGACAAGAGAAAGCATCTACAGAGTAACAGCTATCACAACAGGACACTGGCCATTTGGGGAACATGCGTCCAAAATGGGTATGCCCTACAACGACATCTGCCGAGGCTGCTGAGTAGCAGGGAACAAGGAAACAATCTTCCACTTTCTCTGTGAATGCCCAGCTCTAGCACAGATCCGACACAAAACACTTGGAATCCATCAAGCACCAAACCTTGAATAGATTCCCACTAAAAGCATATCAGACATAAGTAGTTTCATCGAGACCTCAAAATGGTTTGAGAGAGAAGGTGGAACGTAATAGCAGATACAGGAGGCTCTACGAATAGTGTATCAAAATGGCACATCAGGTGGTAATTTAGCCCGATAGTGCTGCACTCCTACCTACCTACCTATAGTGCTTTTAGTAGTTTTTAACAGTACCGTTATATAGGGAGCGATCGGAGACATCCTCCGATTTTATTAATTTTCACACTGGCGGTAGAAGTTCTAATAAAATATGTACTCAGCAATTTTGGCTATTGTACCTTAAGTGGTTTAGGAGATATGTGCATTAAACTTTTTAGATGGCGGGGCCACGCTCACTTTTTCCAAAAATTTTTCCCACAGGTGCCCCTTGCTACTGCGCTCCTCTATCCCAAACTATAGCTTTATATCTTAATTTAGTGCTTCGTTATGGCGCTTTATATGTTTTCGGCGAATGGCTATTTGTGGGCGTGGCAGTGGCTCGATTACGCCCATCTACTAACTTGACATTTTTTTATACTAAAGGACCCCTCATACGAAGTTATATCGAGATATCTCAATTTTTACGCAAGTTACAGTTTTCACGAACAGACAGACAGTCAACCGGATCCTCGTTATCCTGATCATTTATACGTACATATATAGCCCGTTTAGTTTTAGGTGATACTCTAGAAACTGGTTACAAGAGTATAAAAATTACGCAAGTTAAAAACCATCATGCCTAACTTACCAAGTGTGATATCAAGGTGTAGAATTACCTTAGAAATAGGGCTTGAATAATTTTCGGTTAGAAGCATCAGGCTAGATATCACTCCTCCATTATAATATTTTAAAATGCTGAGCCCTCTAATCTTAAAATTGATTCCGATTTGTACTTGAAAATGCATTCGCATACAATTATATAGGAAGAATGTTTCATAGTAGAAAGAAAGCAATTTTCTGCAATCGTTCACCAGGTCTGCAACGAACTGCATGATAACCATTAGGTCAAATAATGGTTAAACTTCAACTCGTTAGAAACATTACAGATTTCCACTTGGTCTGCGTCCAGTTAAGTTTCTTTTTAGCCCAAATTAACGGCTTTTCTTTCATTTTTATGGTCACCAGTGGCTTTTCTTCTTAACATTCCCACCTCGTTAAGCTGATTTTGAACTATTCGAATTAAAACATCATTACTTAATGATTCGTCCAACCCTACTTTAATCTCAGCTGCTTTATTAAAGTTATTGTTAACTTGTTTTTAAGGTAGCACGGACTTCCCTTAAACTAGTGCTTTACTTTCTTCCCCTCTAGTTCGTCAGTTTTACGGTATTTTTTCAAACAACGTCGCACTGATCTTTTGTTAAAATGCTGTCCTGCTATTTTGCGAATTGATATAAATAATAATATCAGTGACAATCTGCGAGTTAACATTGCCCTTAGCTCAATAGCATAACTGGTAATATATCCAAAATCCTTTTAGATCACCATGGTTTAACCGATTACTTCAGAAATGTTACATTTGAAAATAAAAGCAAAAACACTTCTCAGCCACCCGGGTACCCCGACAGAAGTTCGGCGCAGTTCGTGTAATACTTACATTATGATTATAATTTTATTTTATATCTAAATGGAGTAAATAAGTATCTATATGATAACTATAACAATTTATGTTCATTTTTAATTATTTATTGATAAAATATACTGTATATAATAATAATAATAATTTTATTTTGCGACATGAAGTTACAAAAAGAAATAAATTTTTTACTTTTTGCACAGTGAAATATAAGTAACAATTTGAACAAGTAAATTTGAATAACTAAATTTTAAGAATTAATTAAAAAATTAAGAAAAATTAAAAATCACTCATTGCAATGTAAACATTTAGAAATGTTCACCGAATGCTGGTCGCATACGGGCTTATCGCACTCAACGCAGGATTTCCGTGTCTTTCGGCGTTTGCGAATAGGCTGCTCGTTACAAATGTAACAAGATCCAACAACAGCTCTTCTCCCAGTGGCGTCTCGACGTTGGTCATTTCTGGGTACCACCTCTACTATTGGCCTTTCAAAGAAACTTTCGACTGCGACTTTGGTAGAGTGGGTTCACATTATTTGCTGATTCGGGGCTCGCTCTTCGATCATAGGCATTGCTAATTCTTCTGACAAATGTCGAAGGAAAAGCCTTCGTCTGTTTGTTTTCTTGCGAATCATGCTGTTATTCTCATAGTAGATGACATAAGCAGCTACACCTGCAATGTCGAGGATATTGAAAAAGAAAGCCAGCGGCCATCTGCACGTTCGCCGTTGGGTGGGGTATCTCGAACACATTTGATCCATGGTGTCATTATAAAAAAAAATCATTTCTTGTTTTTTGTGAGCTGCATCAGAATTTTCAAAATCATAGTGCTTCGTACTAAGAAGTATTACAGCTTTGTTTTTCTTTGGAACGTACTAGAAGATAGTAGCTTTTTCATGAAATCCAAAAAGAGTTGACAGTACTTCTCTAGACCTTGACGGTTTCATTTCTTGAGGTATAAACGTTTTAGCTTTTTCCAATGTACCGACAATAGTAAGTTTCAATGCAACAGAGTCTTCGCCAAAGAGTAAAGTTGGGAAAAATCTATCCATGGTTATATTTCGGCAAAATCCTTTATAATCGCTGATCAAGTCTTTGGCGACTCGTTCTCCTTGATTGACTTCTATTAGTATTGCAATAAATAACTAACTACGAGTATCGATATGTAATGCACATGCCTAGTCATGTCGGAATCTTAGGAAACGAACAGAGCTGACACCGCTGCCAAAAATGTGATAAAGTCTCCTGCACTAACTCTTAACCGTCTGACCAAATCCGATCTGCACAACGCAATAAAAAAACGAAAGACTTAAACTCGATTTAACTGATTGGGCAATCCAGGGCATCACTACTGCAAATTAAACCCAAAGAGAGTTACACCTTCTTATCCAGCAAGTTTGCCAGCAAATGTTCTGAAGCCATACATTCGTCTTAGGCTGGGGTATACAATATTTACTCATTCTCATCTTTTACCTAGAGGTAATCCATTCTGCTGTCCTCTGTATGGTGGGAGCAACACAGTACAACACATGATTGCCCAATGTCCGAACATCACGGAGTCCGACCGCACCGGCAACATTAACTTAACAAGAGCGTTATCTACACCTAGCCATGTCAACATTATGCACGTATGTATATAACTTCTTAAAACGCAATAATATTCTTAATCAAATTTAGCTTATTTTAGGCATCCCCTTTAGAACAGTATAGTATAACAGTATATATCTAATGTAATTAAAATTTTTGTTTTCGATATTACCGAGCTAAAAGTTAACATTTTAGAACTAAAAGGACGACTGAAAGCCCAGTAGCTACTGTCGCTTTTTAATTTATGCTGTTTATCCAAACTGACTGGAGTGACTGCAGCAATATATCTGGCTTCTTCAGTCAACGACAGAAACCAGGAATAATGGGATGCCCAACTCCTCTGTCACTGGAAGTGAGAGAACAACTGCTAAACGTCAAAACCACCTAAACTTTGACAGTTGACTGGATTGGGGAGGTTTTGCCGTTTAGCAATTGGAAACGAGCGATGGCCAGATTGAAATCTTACCAAAAAAATATATAAACGGAGGGATTTGTTGCATCGTTCAAGACCTCTTATAAAAAAATGTAAAACAATGAATATTAAATAAATTTGTGAAATTTAAAGATATTTTATGAAACGTTTTGTAATTTGAAGCATCATAGTTTTATTTTCAATGGAAAATGATTAAAAACATTTAATGATTGAGAGCTAACAAGCTTAAATCCTTTTATTGGATATTGAAAGGACAAAAAGTCAGTTGTTTCTAATATTCTTTAAAAGTTTTAAATAGTTTCTCCATATAATAAATAACCACTATTTAGTAATTTTATACGTACTAAATGTTGGGTGTTAGGTTAATAAATGCCCAAAAAATTGCTATTTTGTACGATCTGGCCATAATGGAAAATGTTATAAAAACGTTTATTTTGAGGCGCTCTCACACTGAAATAAGTTGGGCATCCCATTATTCCTGACGGAAACTGAAACTATACAGCTTATATTCGTTTCACGGCATTCTCCAACGTGCCTGAAGTATAAAGCAATTCAGAGAGCGCCCTGTTTCCCCACCACTCAAATTCCACGCAACTGGCCTTCGCAGAAACGAGAAATTTACGTTAGAGCAGCGCGCGTTTTATTCCTGATTTAGGACTATGAATTTGTCTGTACATAATTTATACGGTACATTCAAGTAGAAATACCTTTCTAAGATATATATATAATAAATATATCCTGATAGAATGCACTCAACATTTGTAATTTGTAATATTCGTCATTCTCTTATTGTCATAGATAACTTGATTAAAATCTCTTTTCTTGCTCTCTCGCTTGCAGCTGATCTGTTTTCTGAGCTGGCAACAAAACACAATCAGGGTGCCGTCAACCAGCAGTTAGTGAAAAAGGCGGGATGCCAGAAAAGCAGCGCTATAATTATCTGACGAAATTAGTGTGAAATGAAACTGTGCGAACATATTTTGGCAAAATAAATGTTTATGTAAATTAATTAATGATTTTGCATTTTAGCATTAACATATATATGTATGTATGCATTTTCAAAGTGTTTAATTTAGTGTTTTGTATAATTTATTAGATACCCAAGTCAACCGGATCCTCGTTATCCTGATCATTTATACGTACATATATAGCCCGTTTAGTTTTAGGTGATACTCTAGAAACTGGTTACAAGAGTATAAAAATTACGCAAGTTAAAAACCATCATGCCTAACTTACCAAGTGTGATATCAAGGTGTAGAATTACCTTAGAAATAGGGCTTGAATAATTTTCGGTTAGAAGCATCAGGCTAGATATCACTCCCTCCATTATAATATTTTTAAAATGCTGAGCCCTCTAATCTTAAAATTGATTCCGATTTGTACTTGAAAATGCATTCGCATACAATTATATAGGAAGAATGTTTCATAGTAGAAAGAAAGCAATTTTCTGCAATCGTTCACCAGGTCTGCAACGAACTGCATGATAACCATTAGGTCAAATAATGGTTAAGCTTCAACTCGTTAGAAACATTACAGATTTCCACTTGGTCTGCGTCCAGTTAAGTTTCTTTTTAGCCCAAATTAACGGCTTTTCTTTCATTTTTATGGTCACCAGTGGCTTTTCTTCTTAACATTCCCACCTCGTTAAGCTGATTTTGAACTATTCGAATTAAAACATCATTACTTAATGATTCGTCCAACCCTACTTTAATCTCAGCTGCTTTATTAAAGTTATTGTTAACTTGTTTTTAAGGTAGCACGGACTTCCCTTAAACTAGTGCTTTACTTTCTTCCCCCCTAGTTCGTCAGTTTTACGGTATTTTTTCAAACAACGTCGCACTGATCTTTTGTTAAAATGCTGTCCTGCTATTTTGCGAATTGATATAAATAATAATATCAGTGACAATCTGCGAGTTAACATTGCCCTTAGCTCAATAGCATAACTGGTAATATATCCAAAATCCTTTTAGATCACCATGGTTTAACCGATTACTTCAGAAATGTTACATTTGAAAATAAAAGCAAAAACACTTCTCAGCCACCGGGTACCCCGACAGAAGTTCGGCGCAGTTCGTGTAATACTTACATTATGATTATAATTTTATTTTATATCTAAATGGAGTAAATAAGTATCTATATGATAACTATAACAATTTATGTTCATTTTTAATTATTTATTGATAAAATATACTGTATATAATAATAATAATAATTTTATTTTGCGACATGAAGTTACAAAAAAGAAATAAATTTTTTACTTTTTGCACAGTGAAATATAAGTAACAATTTGAACAAGTAAATTTGAATAACTAAATTTTAAGAATTAATTAAAAAATTAAGAAAAATTAAAAATCACTCATTGCAATGTAAACATTTAGAAATGTTCACCGAATGCTGGTCGCATACGGGCTTATCGCACTCAAACCAGGGTTTCCGTGTCTTTCGGCGTTTGCGAATAGGCTGCTCGTTACAAATGTAACAAGATCCAACAACAGCTCTCTTCTCCCAGTGGCGTCTCGACGTTGGTCATTTCTGGGTACCACCTCCTACTATTGGCCTTTCAAAGAAACTTTCGACTGCGACTTTGGTAGAGTGGGTTCACATTATTTGCTGATTCGGGGCTCGCTCTTCGATCATAGGCATTGCTAATTCTTCTGACAAATGTCGAAGGAAAAGCCTTCGTCTGTTTGTTTTCTTGCGAATCATGCTGTTATTCTCATAGTAGATGACATAAGCAGCTACACCTGCAATGTCGAGGATATTGAAAAAGAAAGCCAGCAGCCATCTGCGTTCGCCGTTGGGTGGGGTATCTCGAACACATTTGATCCATGGTGTCATTATAAAAAAAAATCATTTCTTGTTTTTTGTGAGCTGCATCAGAATTTTCAAAATCATAGTGCTTCGTACTGGGAAGAAGTATTACAGCTTTGTTTTTCTTTGGAACGTACTAGAAGATAGTAGCTTTTTCATGAAATCCAAAAAGAGTTGACAGTACTTCTCTAGACCTTGACGGTTTCATTTCTTGAGGTATAAACGTTTTAGCTTTTTCCAATGTACCGACAATAGTAAGTTTCCAATGCAACAGAGTCTTCGCCAAGAGTAAAGTTGGGAAAAATCTATCCATGGTTATATTTCAAGCAAAATCCTTTATAATCGCTGATCAAGTCTTTGGCGACTCGTTCTCCTTGATTGACTTCTATTAGTATTGCAATAAATAACTAACTACGAGTATCGATATGTAATGCACATGCCTAGTCATGTCGGAATCTTAGGAAACGAACGAGCTGACACCGCTGCCAAAAATGTGATAAAGTCTCCTGCACTAACTCTTAACCGTCTGACCAAATCCGATCTGCACAACGCAATAAAAAACGAAAGACTTAAACTCGATTTAACTGATTGGGCAATCCAAGGGCATCACTACTGCAAATTAAACCCAAAGAGAGTTACACCTTCTTATCCAGCAAGTTTGCCAGCAAATGTTCTGAAGCCATACATTCGTCTTAGGCTGGGGTATACAATATTTACTCATTCTCATCTTTTACCTAGAGGTAATCCATTCTGCTGTCCTCTGTGTGGTGGGAGCAACACAGTACAACACATGATTGCCCAATGTCCGAACATCACGGAGTCCGACCGCACCGGCAACATTAACTTAACAAGAGCGTTATCTACACCTAGCCATGTCAACATTATGCACGTATGTATATAACTTCTTAAAACGCAATAATATTCTTAATCAAATTTAGCTTATTTAGGCATCCCCTTTAGAACAGTATAGTATAACAGTATATATCTAATGTAATTAAAATTTTTGTTTTCCGATATTACCGAGCTAAAAGTTAACATTTTAGAACTAAAAGGACGACTGAAAGCCCAGTAGCTACTGTCGCTTTTTAATTTATGCTGTTTATCCAAACTGACTGGAGTGACTGCAGCAATATATCTGGCTTCTTCGAGTCAACGACAGAAACCAGGAATAATGGGATGCCCAACTCCTCTGTCACTGGAAGTGAGAGAACAACTGCTAAACGTCAAAACCACCTAAACTTTGACAGTTGACTGGATTGGGGAGGTTTTGCCGTTTAGCAATTGGAAACGAGCGATGGCCAGATTGAAATCTTACCAAAAAAATATATAAACGGAGGGATTTGTTGCATCGTTCAAGACCTCTTATAAAAAATGTAAAACAATGAATATTAAATAAATTTGTGAAATTTAAAGATATTTTATGAAACGTTTTGTAATTTGAAGCATCATAGTTTTATTTTCAATGGAAAATGATTAAAAACATTTAATGATTGAGAGCTAACAAGCTTAAATCCTTTTATTGGATATTGAAAGGACAAAAGTCAGTTGTTCTAATATTCTTTAAAAAGTTTTAAATAGTTTCTCCATATAATAAATAACCACTATTTAGTAATTTTTATACGTACTAAATGTTGGGTGTTGGGTTAATAAATGCCCAAAAATTGCTATTTTGTACGATCTGGCCATAATGGAAAATGTTATAAAAAACGTTTATTTTGAGGCGCTCTCACACTGAAATAAGTTGGGCATCCCATTATTCCTGACGGAAACTGAAACTATACAGCTTATATTCGTTTCACGGCATTCTCCAACGTGCCTGAAGTATAAAGCAATTCAGAGAGCGCCCTGTTTCCCCACCACTCAAATTCCACGCAACTGGCCTTCGCAGAAACGAGAAATTTACGTTAGAGCAGCGCGCGTTTTATTCCTGATTTAGGACTATGAAGGTGTCTGTACATAATTTATACGGTACATTCAAGTAGAAATACCTTTCTAAGATATATATATAATAAATATATCCTGATAGAATGCACTCAACATTTGTAATTTGTAATATTCGTCATTCTCTTATTGTCATAGATAACTTGATTAAAATCTCTTTTCTTGCTCTCTCGCTTGCAGCTGATCTGTTTTCTGAGCTGGCAACAAAACACAATCAGGGTGCCGTCAACCAGCAGTTAGTGAAAAAGGCGGGATGCCAGAAAAGCAGCGCTATAATTACTTGACGAAATTAGTGTGAAATGAAACTGTGCGAACATATTTTGGCAAAATAAATGTTTATGTAAATTAATTAATGATTTTGCATTTTAGCATTAACATATATATGTATGTATGCATTTTCAAAGTGTTTAATTTAGTGTTTTGTATAATTTATTAGATACCCAAGTTAATATTTTTCAGCAGTGGCATCATTGGCAAATGTTATAAAAAATGCGAGTTTTGACAGCTCTCTCTCGAACCAAAGTGTCTCGTATCAAGTTATCTATGCTTATTGTCATTTTGCTACCGAGCAGACAACATTGTTGTTGTTAGATTTCGCACTTGCGCCTTCGCGTATGTGGGTATGTGTGTAACGAAAGCAAATGACAGAAACATTTTTAATTATTCATTCTCTTACATATATGCTCTTTTCTGTAGAAGCGCTGCTTATATTAGCTTAATGTAAAAATTGAAGAACTTTAAACGCAAATATATCAAAAAGTGGTTCAATGAATTTAAAATCTGTAAAATTTGTGCAAAGTTTCAGATCGCACACTTTAATTTGATGTATTATTTGTCTCTGTACGTTTTGTAGATCTCTGGAAATAAGCGCCTTGTCTTAGAATAATATATAGATACTTTATAGGGTCTCCGACGATTCCTTCTGGGTGTTACAAACTTCGTGACAAACTTAATATACCCTGTTCAGGGTATAGTTATTATTATGGTAAAATGAGGTACAATAGCTTAGAAGAAGTTGACAAAAATTATTTATTTGATATGAAAAATTTGGAAAGGTTCCAGAAATGGAACTTATAGACTTAACTTTGTTAAGACAATTACAAAAACAGATACCAGACACAATAGGGGAATAAACGATTTAGGAACATTATGGAAATAGTTAGCAGGTACACCAGAACATAACGATCTAGTGTTAATAAATAATTAAATGAACGAACTAATTGAAAACGATAATAAACAATTGACGACAAACTCAAAACTTTATAAAATCATTACTCAATTTACAGAAACGGTAGAAAGTATGTATACACGAGAAGGCAGATGTTGAACTAATGAAAAAAGGAAGGAATAAATTTTTAATGGTGGAATTGCAAAACTCAGTTAATACGAGTACAACAATAATGGGGAAAATAGGAATTTTAAATCCGGCAATTTTGCATTTGAACGAAATTGAAAATATAACAAAAAATGAGAATGAAATACTGACAATGACTGACATAATGGATATTTCCACATTTCAAATTTTACAAAATAAGGATTTAATTGTTATTTATATTAAATACCCGAAAATTATCTTGGATTGTAAATTTTATGAAATAAGAGCAATTGCTCAAATAGATGGTAAGATAATACTAGAAAAAGAAATCGCAAAATGTAATGAAAATACATTAAAGTATATGTAAAAAATTGTAAAAAAGAATTGGTAAACTTTTATTGTAGAATTGAAAATACAAATACTTGTTTATCAGAAATTTTAGCTGGTAAAAAAGCCAAATGAAAAAAGATTCGAGAAAGAAATAAAGAAATAGATTAAATTAAATAAGGTGCTATATTAGTTTGAGGAAACCATACTATTGATGGTCAATCGGTAAAAGGAGTTTACCTTGTTACATTTAAAAATCAAACAAATATTGATAACATATCTTATGAAAATACAGACTCAAAAATTTGGGAATATGTTAAAACTAGAGATTTGAATAATTTTGAAATTATTAAATATATCTGAGGATTATGATTTAAAATTTGAAAATATAAATTTTATTAATTCCGTAAAAAATTACATAAAATCACACCCTCCACATTGGATTTTCATAACTATCACAATTATAATTATAGCAGTATACGTAGTTCTTAAACTGTTCAAATTAATTGTAAATTGGAAGGAAAATGGAAAATCAAGAATGCAAGAAGAAATGTTAAATAAACTTACTTTTGAAATTGATAACTTGACCCATCTAATGACAGAATTCTAGAGATTCTCTTAAAGAGAGGGGGAGTTAACATTGCCCTTAGCTCAATAGCATAACTGGTAATATAAACAAAAACTGTAATAAGAAATCCGTAAAGCCTTAATTGAATTAAAAAGAAATAAACAAAGCTGAGTCAGCTTCAATTTATAAACATATATTAAGAAATTCGAGTTCTTTCCAATAAGGTCTGAACTGCGCAGTTAGTATTAAGTAAACAATATTATAACCTGCAAATAAGTGCATCATGAAATAAAGAACACTTTCGATTGTAGTCAAGAGGGAGATAGTAGTTTATTTTTAAAAACCCTCTCCGCGCTACCGCAAAGTTAATTTGCGTTTGTTTAGGCATGATTTAGTTTTATTTAATAGAAGACACGATTTACAAGGGCTAATCACATAAGCGAATGCTTTCAGGTTAATGAAATGTAAATCAAAATATCTAAAAAGTGTCCCTGCATAGCCGTATGTTTGCTGTATGGGAATCCAGGCAATACCCAATACCGTTTAATTTGTAAAAAAACATTTCCTGCGCTTTTTGTTTGGATGGGTGTACATATGATAATTTTCAAATTGTAATGTATTACAATTATTATATTCGATCGCCATCGTGTGGATATCTGGATTGAATAGAATGATATAAAAATCGTAATTAAAAATCAGAGGTGGATGAAAAAAGATAAAGTGATTGGTTCAGTTTGTTTTCTCTCCGCTGCGACACGGCACTCCTCGTCGTACCAGCTGTTCTTTTGCATTTTCCGAAAACCAATGGTTTCGGTTGCAGCTGTGCTCTCAGAGAACAGGAATGCAAGTCGAGTACAAAATCGTTCGGCTAATTGTTGTGATTGCAGCTTCTCGACGTCGAAACTTCTTTGTGTTTTTTGAAGTACGTTTTTTGCTGCACAGAGGCGGGTGCGAATCTGGGCTGCAACAAGATAATGGTCCGAGTCGATGTTAAGACCTTGGAGCGCATGCACATCTAAAACACTGAAGACGTGTCTTCCGTCTATCACAACAGGATCGATCTGGTTGGTGGTTTTTCGATCAGGAGACAGCAAGGTGGCTTAATGAATTTTCTTATGCTGGAATCTAGTACTACAGATAACCATATTTCGGGCCCCGGTGAAGTCAATCAGCATCGATCCATTTGGTGATGTTTCCCCGTGGAGGCTGAATTTACCGACCGTAATGCCAAAGATACCTTCTTTGCCCACCCTGGCATTAAAGTCGCCAAGCACGATTTTGATATCGTGGCGGGGCAGCTGTCATAGGTGCGCTCCAAGCGCTCATAGAAGGCATCTTTCGTTGCATCGTTCTCTTTTCCGTCGGGGGTGGGCGCAAATCAGTGATATTTTGAAGAACTTCGCTTTGATGCGGATTGTGGCTTGACGTTCATCCACCGGGGTGAATGACAGTACTCGGCGACGGAGTCTCTCTTCCACCACGAATCCCACACCAAATTTGCGCTCCTTTATATGGCCGCTGTGGTAAATGCCACATGGACCTACTCGTCTCAGTCCTTGTCCCGACCATGGCATTTCTTGGACGGCGGTGATGTCAGCCTTCCCTCTAACGAGGACATCAACCAGATGGGCAGCGGCACCTTTCCAATTAAGGGACCGGACATTCCAGGTGGGTGCCCCTAAATCGTAGTCCTTATTTCGTTGGCCATGAAAAGGGGGGTCTCTCATCCGAGGCTGTTTTATCTTTTTCATTCTTCTTTTTCTTCTTCTTAATTGGCGTAGACACCGCTTACGCGATTATAGCCGAGTTAACAACAGCGCGCCAGTCGTTTCTCCTTTTCGCTACGTGGCGCCAATTGGATATTCCAAGCGTAGCCAGGTCCTTCTCCACTTGGTCCTTCCAACGGAGTGGAGGTCTTCCTCTTCCTCTGCTTCCCCCGGCGGGTACTGCGTCGAATACTTTCATCCATCCGGACAACATGACCTAGCCAGCGTAGCCGCTGTCTTTAAATTCGCTGAACTATGTCGATGTCGTCATATATCTCGTACAGCTCATTGTTCCATCGGATGCGATATTCGCCGTGGCCAACGCGCAAAGGACCATAAATCTTTCGCAGAACTTTTCTCTAGAAAACTCGCAACGTCGACTCATCAGTTGTTGACATCGTCCAAGCCTCTGCACCATATAGCAGGACGGGAATTATGAGCGACTTATAGAGTTTGGATTTTGTTCGTCGAGAGAGGACTTTACTTTTCAATTGCCTACTTAGTCCGAAGTAGCACCTGTTGGCAAGAGTTATCCTGCGTTGTATTTCCAGCCTGACATTGTTGGTGGTGTTAATACTGGTTCCTAAATATACGAAATTATCTACAACTTCAAAGTTATGCCTGTCAACAGCGACGTGAGTGCCAAGTCGCGAGTGCGACGACTGTTTGTTTGATGACAGGAGATATTTCGTCTTGCCCTCGTTCACTGCCAGACCCATTTGTTTTGCTTCCTTGTTCTAGTCTGGAGAAAGCAGAACTAATGGCGCGGGTGTTAAGGGCTGATGATATCAATATCATCAGCATACGCCAGCAGCTGTACACTCTTATAAAAGATGGTACCTTCTCTACTAAGTTCTGCAGCTCGAACTATTTTCTCCAGAAGCAGGTTGAAAAAGTCACACGATAGGGAATCGCCTTGTCTGAAACCTCGTTTGCTATCGAACGGCTCGGAGAGGTCCTTCCCGATTCTGACGGAGCTCTTCGTGTTGCTCAACGTCAGTTTACACAGCCGTATTAGTTTTGCGGGGATACCAAATTCAGACATCACGGCAAAGAGGCAGTTCTTTTCGTGCTGTCGAACGCAGCTTTGAAATCGACGAAGAGGTGGTGTGTGTCGATTCTCCTTTCACGGGTCTTTTCCAAGATTTGGCGCATGGTGAATATCTGGTCGGTTGTTGATTTTTTTATCGTTGTCCTTATTTCGTTTGCCATGGTCGTCATCAAAAGAGGGGTTTCTCATCCGAGGCTGTTTGTCGTTTTTCATTGGGGTAGGCTTTTTACGTGGCGGGTCCCAAACCCAGCGCACAACCCTATGCAGGGGATGTTTCACCTTCTCACTTTAGCTTGCCTACAAACGGATTTTCTTAGGCTACCCAGATATTTGGTCGAAGACCGGAAGTTATGAGCTGCTTGAGCCATATGTAAAAAAAATAGTTTCTGGTCATGTAAATGGAGATCAAAGAACTTTCCTCACTTGCGTGAACTTCTACACATGACTCCATCCTCCCAGTATATATGTACATATACATATACTATATAAAACTCCTATACTGACAAACTCGATTTTATCTATTTTTCCTAAAACCACATACTATTAACGTGTCACATACTAAAACACTAAACATATAGAGCAGTGGTTCCCAAACTTATTTTGTCTACCGCCCCCTTTGAGAACAAATATTTATTTAGCGCCCCCATTTTTACACCTATTTAAAAACCACCATAACTTCAAATTGATTATTGTGACCTATATATGTATATTAACGGAGAACTCTAAACGAAACTTTTACTATAACCAGCAACTTGAAACCTGAGCGCAATAGGTAACATACAACGGCGCTTAGGTCTCAAGTTAACTCTTACGGGCTCCACCTGCCAATAAGAATGATTATTGAAACACAACTTTATAGTTTTTTAAAACAGAGAATCTTTTATTAAAAATAAAACTAAAATAATCGATCCATATATAAAAACTAATGTGAAGGATGAATCTGATGCTGTTTAATAAGTTATTATCAGGTTCCAATTTACTCAAGAACAGTCGCAAGTCGCCACGTTTGGTAACAAGCAAACGATTTCTATTTTAGTAAGCAGTGTTGTCACAGCACTAAATCCACGTTCACACAAATATGACGATGAGAATGCTATCAAGAATCGTTGAACGATTGACCACAATACAGGGTACAATTGCGAGATCGGTTTTTGTAGCCAAAATTCTTGGTAACCATTTTTGAACTTGATTTTTATTTCCTCGTTTGTTGTCAATTCTATAAGTTCTTCTTCCAGCTGAGGTGACATTGCTGTCTTGACATTTGAAAACGGATCCAACACCCAGTCTGGTATTCCCAAGTTCAAAATGTCCTGGAATCGTTCGGTGAAGTCAATGTGGAGGTTTTCCAAATGTGGGCACTAGGCAAACAATTCGTCGTTACTGCATGATACTGATAAATTCGGAAAATTGTGAAACTCACGCCCAGATTCATTTTGTGTAGAAGCAGTTTGGCTGCGAAAGCAGCAACGACGTTATTTGTTTTAATTAAATTTAGTTTATCGCCTTGCAGTTGGAGATTCATGTCGTTGAACAATTTATACAGGTCTGTCATGTAAGCTATATCATTCTTTGTTGTTATGACCTTGTCTTGAAATTCTGTATCTTTAGTTTCCGCGTCATTAGTAACACAAAGCTGATAAAATAATCTATCATTCAAAGAGCTGTTGCGGATTTTTGATTTATTGACTGCTTTGATGACATATTGCAGTGATTGAAATAGTTTTTCACTTAAGTTTCTAGCAACTAAATGTTGTCTATGAATAACGCAATGTACACCAAGGACATCTGGAATTTTATTTTTTAAGTGAGCTATTAAGCCTTTATGGCACCCTATCTTAGCCGGAGCGTCATCCGTAGCTATTGAAATAATTTTTTTCAAAGGAATCTCTTTCTCATCGCAAAACTTTTCCAACATATTGAATATGGTTTCGCCTTTTGCATCGGTTTTTAAATTTCTAGCAAATAATAGTTCTTCACATATTTTCTCATCTTTAATAAACCTCACGTAAGACAGCAACAATGCTTCATTAGTTGGTAAAGTGGGCTCATCGACCTGAATTGAGAATTGACTTGTCCTCAGGTGATCGCACAATGATTCTTCAATGTTTTCAGCCATTTCATCAATTCGTCTTTGCACAGAATTATTACTCAAAGGAATTTTTAATATCTGCGGCCGGTTTATGAAGCACGGTAGTTATTACTTCATTTATTGCTGGCAATATTAACTCTTCTCCAATGTTATGTGGTTTGCCTTTATGAGCAATTAACAAAGAGATATTGTACGAAGCTTGAAGTCCGTCGTCATCTTGCTAAACAGCCGCCGAAAATAGTTTTGCTACACTTGGCTGAGTATTATGCTTCTTCTCTAAGTCTTGAAAATATGCTACATTCTTGTCTCTCTTATCTGGATGCATTTTATTCAAATGATCTTGCAGTCTTGAAGGCTTCATTCATTCGAAAATGTTTTTAGACATAGAAGACACAAAGGCGAGGATGGGTTTGTGCGATTTTCAATGAATCCGAATTGAATGTATTCCGCACAGTATTACCGTCTCCTCTTTTTTACTTCCGACATTGTTTTGCTTTGAGAAATACGTTTAACTTCGCGAGTAGTGTAAAGGAGGCGTAATGCTCATCTATTGCGCGCAAAACCACAAATGAATATAAAATAAATATTACATTGTTTATATAGGAATGCTTAAGCACAATTATTATATAGTAGTCCAAAAATATGAATTCTTATTTTTCTTAGAAATATATTTGTAAAAAAAGGATCTTTCCCCCTTTCGTATTATCTTATTTTCCCCTGAAATACATTTGCAAAAAAAGGATCTTTCTCCTTTTCGTATTATCTTATTTTTTCCAGAAATACATTTGTAAAAAAGGATCTTTCTCCTTTTCTTATTATCTTATTTTCCCCAGAAATACATTTGTAAGAAATGATAAAGATCCTTTTTTTTATTTTACACATAAAAGATTTAAGGAGTTCAAAAGCTCAAAACGTGCGCTACATCAGCTACCTACCCGACGTCATTTCGCAAGTGATAAAATAAATTATTCAAGAGCTCAAAGCATGCGCTACATCAGCTCGAACCTACCTATCCTACACCTTTGCGCAAATGATTATATTATGATAGCAAATGCCCACATACAGATTTGGCAATGGCAATAGCAATACGTTTGACAGTTAGTATTCTATAAATTCTATCCTGTTGAGATGCCCCGTTTTGAAACGGACCGACCGATTGATATGATTTTAATTTTTTCTATATTCAATAAAAAAGGACAGATATACATATGTCTGAACTACTAACCGAGTTTGAGCAATCTTTTAATTCATATTAGTTGATGTTCACAATTTGTTGTTGAAAGTCGAGAGCTCATAAAAAACAAATAACCCCCCAGGCCTCTACACAACGCCCCCATTTTCTTTCTGGGTCTCTTACCGCCCCCCTTGACAGCTGCAGCGCCCACAAGGGGGCGTTATCGCCCACTTTGGGAAACACTGATATAGAGTGAAGTCAGTCGGATGTTCGAAAATCCTGATATTAGTTAAATGGGGGGTAAGTCAAGTTTTCCCTCAAATTTTTCTATTTTAGGCACAAAGATATACTGTTATAAGCAAAACACGCTCTTTTATTTTCTTTGAGATAGCTCGCATATTGGCTGATTGATGCGGTACAAAGTCACCCAGAAGTTCGAAAATCTTTATATTAGGTATGTATATGGGGTCTGGGAAGTCATAGAAATATAAAAAACATAACACATACCACATTTTGTTGATATCCGTCAGTCGGGTTTCGAAATATGGGTTTTCAGCAAAAAGTAGGCGATCGTTAAATTTTTACCCCGGGATCTATTATGCCCGTCATACCATCTCAGCGTCAAGTTTTATAGTTCTGGCGCATTTAGTTATTGATTTATAGCGCTTTTAGTAGTTTTAAACAGTACCGTTATATGGGGAGTGAACGCGTTTTTCCGATTTCGTCCATTTTCACACCATAGGGAGAAGTTCTTATAGTATTCGTGATGAGTTTGGTTGTTGTAGCTTTGTTAGTTTAGGAGACATGTACATTAAACGTATTGGGGGACGGGGCAACGCCCACCTTTTGTAAATTTTTTCCCACAGGTGCCTCTTGCTACTGCGATCCCTGTGTCAAATAAGAGTTGCATATCTTAATTAGGTGCTTAGTTATGGCAGTTTATAGGTTTTCGGTTAATGGCGATTTGTGGGCGTGACAGTGTTCCGATTACGCCCATCTACGAACTCGAACTTTTGAAATTTAATGTCCTTGTATGTGACGGCAGATTAATAGTATACAGAAAGCGAAATAAGGAGTTGGAAGAACGAAATATGTATGGTTTCTGCGGTAAACCATGGCGGTGGCGGTATAATTGCTTGGGGGTGTATGGCGTCTTCAGGAGTGGGAAACATTGTGCCAATTAATGGAAGTATGGATCACATATATTACATAAATATTTTAAAATAAAATTTTAGAAAATTGAGAATTGAATAAGATTATCAGTACTATCAAGAAAATGATCCGAAACATTAAGCTCAGAAAGTTATAAAAGTTCGGATCTCAACCCGATTAAGCACTTGTGGAGCAATTTGGAGAAACGATTGAGAGAGCGTCACTTTACCAACAAAAATCAGATGGAGAAGGTCTTGAAAGCGGAATGGCTTAAAACCGTTACTGAGGTAACAAAAAACTTGGTGAAATCGATGCAAAGACGTTTGCGGGAAGTTATTCGTCGCGGAGAAAAAACAGCAAAATATAAATTTTTCACTTTTTTACGTTTTCATTGAGTACTTGATAAATATCGAATACTTATTTTGATTGCTTCACTCTTTTTGAACATTAATACCATTAGCTTTCTGATTTATATTGTTTTTGTAGTTACAATAATTTCCAGAATAGAAGCTGAAAGCATATTTGTACCAAACCATTCAAAAGTTGTTTGTTTTTGTTGATAACATTATTTTTATGCATCAATATTCGCAGAAGTCGCTATGTGTCGAATACTTTTTTTGACGGTTGTATAAGTGATTATGTGCGGAGTAGGGACGTGCTACCTAATTGGCAGTTGATGTGCAAAAGGAAGATTTGTTGATATATCAAAACTACCTACAACATTTATGGTATTGCCGACGTAGTTTGTGTTCATCAATAAATTTTGATGCGATGCAAGCATCATCTAAATACGCAAATGTAAAATCCAAGCCTCGAAGTACTTAGTTAATATAATACTGGAATGTCTGCGTAACATTTCTTAATCCGAACACAATACGGCTGAATTCAAAAAGGCCAAACGGCGTCGTAATGGCGGTTTTACAGATATCATCGGGGTTAATAGGCACCTGATAAAACGCTTTCTGCAAATAAAAAAATGAAAAACTTTGATTCTGCTTGTGGATTATTTTTATTTGATCTTTTTCATTTTTTTTTTAATCAAGTCGAGAATATGATATCATGTAAATTGCCGCCGCCACAGTTGATTGTCATTTGAACCCTTTTTATGGCATTTTCCATCACTTTGGCCAGAACTTCCGGCGATAGGTCCTCACATTCTTGACGGATATTGTCTTTAAGAGCTGCAAGAGTCTGAGGCTAGTTGACATAAACCCGCGACTTCAAAAAGTCCCACAAAAAGAAGTCTGGAGCGGTCAAATCAGGCAATCCTGCTGGCCAGTGCAAATCGCCAAAACAGGAGATTAGGCGCCCGGGAAATGCATCCTTCAGCATATCGTTTGTGGCACGTGCAGTGTGTGCCATTGCACCGTCTGTTGGAACCAGATGTTTTCCAATCCCAATTTATCAACTCGTTGATCATTGCTCTAAAGCGCTCACCACTCACAGTAACCGTTTGGCCCGCGACGTCTTCGAAGAAAAAAGGTCCGATGACTCCCTAAGCGAAAACAGAACAACATAAAATGACTTTGAGCGGGATAATGGCTCTTCGTGGGTTACACGTGGATTTCCAGTGCCCCAGAAGCGTAAATTTTGATTATTTACGTACCCGCTAAGATGGAAATGGGCCTCTTCACTCATGATTATTTTTGATGAAAAATCATCTTTCTCTAGGTGGTAATTAAGAATGGCTTGAGCTGTTTCACGTCGCTATTAGTATCCGCCGCTCGTATTGATCATGTTCGTAATTTAAACGTATTAAAGTATTATTAAAAAATTAGGTACATTTTTCGTCTGAGGTCACCAACGTGGTTTTGTGCAGAGTAAGCATATGCTATCTGCTTGACAGTTGATGTGCAAAAGAGAAGAATTATTGATATATCAAAACTATATACAATAGAATAAAGCAAAACGCATGAATGTTTTGAGAATTAAAAATTAATAAAATTTATGGTGTTGCCACATATGTACATATAATCGCTCTCGAATAGTTTTAGGTGTTACGTACATCCGTGAACAAAGCTCTGAAGCAACATGTTGCAAGAGTATAAAAAGATGTAAAAAAAGTTGAGAAAATGTCACAAGTTCACTAGAAACTGCGTAACTGTTGGCGCACTGTTGGCGCACTCTTAAGATAGAAATTAATGACGGGATTGAAATAACTTTTAGTGTTTTATGTTATCTATGTATGTGTTATATACATGTTTAGGTTTTGAGTAACATATTTTAACTTACCTCCCTGGTCGTCCAAGGCCACTAACGTACGAATTCCAGCTTCTTTGCTCTGTTTAAAAGAAATTAATAATTTTCAGATTCCCAAAATATACCATTTAAGTTGGCTTAATTCTATGGGAAAAACTATAAGCGCGAGTAGCCTTCAACTTGTGGCTATTATTGTAAGAATTATACATAATAAGTACAAATGAATTATAAAATTTACTTTATGTACCTATACTTAGGTTACGTTTTATAATTCGGAATTAGAGAATAAAAACCAATATTAATAATCGAAAATCGATTTATTGTTTTCCAAAATATTCGTAATTAAGATCTTTACAAGTTTGAGTCCGTTTGAACCAATTTCCGAAGCACTTTTGCCACTCGATTGAAGTATCTCCAAAACATGCGTCCTGAACGCATCAACCGCCTCCTCAGGTGCCGAAAACCGTTAACCTCTTAGTTTGTTTTTTCGTCAGGACTTTACGCTGGATTACTGTTAAAATAGATGTCTTATGGTCTGATGTTTCAATCGATATAGTAAACCTCGAAAAAAACTGAAGAGTGATCCATCTTCGGCGCTTAGTTTTCCACATTTCCTGAAAAACAACTCGCAAAAAAATGGTTTAAGGTTTTGCGTTGTTTTAGTGGTTTTTCCGCGAACATCTCTTATTGGATCGGCTCGTTTTGAAACACCCATACAATCGACTGCTGTTTACTTTCGGGCTCATACGTATGAATCCATGATTCATCACTTTTCACGTTGACATAGACGTGTTTCCAACCTAAAAAAAATATTCTGCAAACAAATTTTCGTGCAATATTGGATGTATGTTTTACCACTAATCCCTTTAGTTGTCTCAATCTCACTATAGGTGACATGCCGATCTTGCAATATCAGTTTGCGCACACCATCAATAAATTCTAGAACAACGACTATTTTTGGACGACCTTCACGAAGTTCGTCTTAGAGTAGTCAACGATCTCGATTGAATTCATTATACCATAGAGCTTATGCATACTTGTATTTTAAGTTACAAATAGCGTATGTCAAAACGCTCTGAGTATGTACGCCATCAAAAACGACAAAACTTTGGGATCAAGTTATAATATAAATATAAAAGGCAACCCATGTGTTCTTTAATTTTAGGTTTTGTCCCTTGCGCAATAAGGATTACATTAATTGAATAAGTTGTAACTTGTTTAACCAATTTTTGCCATATGCCAACTATTCAGCTTTTTTAATAAATATTAAAGGTTGTCAATTTGTTTTAAAACTGATTTTGGACAATCATTCTCTTTTCCCATAGAGCGTTGTGAATTATTAAAGATGTAACGGCGGTTTCAAAAGGTGAATACGCATTATCCACTAGAAGAAACGTGGTGAGAAACTAATTCATGGTTGCTCGAATTACTGACTTTGCTGGGCGATCATGTCGACGGTGGCGCGTAAACTGTAATGGCATCTGCGACTTGAAAAATTATTAAAAAGTGGGAGTAGCCCCCACCTAAATATGAATTTATATACTTCCAAAAAAACTTATACTAAATCAACCACGCTTGCTCAGGACAAAACTTTTTGACAATTACACCGACAGTGTGAAAATGTATAAAAACGTCTTAAACACCCGCCTGTTTCCATATAAGGTTTATGTTGAAAACTGATAAAAGTGAAATATACAGTGTAAAAATGGGCGAAATCCAATAACAACCACGCCTCAATGCCCAATGAATGAATCGAGATAAAACTTTACACAAATACCTCCTTAAAGGTGTACCACTTATAACCAAAAATTTTAAAAATCGGATTACAACTGATAATAATATATCTACATGTCAAAAATTTATTAAATGATTGAAATGATTTGTTGTCATAATTGCTATCGAATTATATAATAAGATATTAACAAATTTAGTTTTGTTTATGAGCACCCGTCATGAGATACCTATATTCATACTAATCAAGAATAATAATTTTTTTTACTTTTCAAATTAAGGGTACAAACCGTGTGGCTACGAGCATACGACCTTTTTCCCTCTACTTCAAGTACGCATAACTCAAAAGTTTTTTTATACCTTTGCAACATATGTATACATATATATGTATATATAGAAATGATCAGGATGACGAAGCGAGTTGAAATCCGTCTGTCCGGACTGTCTGTCTGTCCGTCCGTGCAAGCTGTAAACATTGAGACATCTTAATGAAACTTGTACGTAGAGGGGCGTAATCGGACCACTGGCATGCCCACACACCATTAACCGAAAACCTATCAAACTAAGCACCATAATAAGATATAAAACTCTAATTTAACAGAGGAGATTGCAGAAGCAGAGGGTACCTGTGGGTAAAAAATTCTGAAAAAATGGGCGTGGTCCCGCCCCATTCATTGATTAATTTACATATCTCTTAAACCACTTCAGCCACAACAACAAAATTTCCTTAGAGTAAATACTTTCACAACTACTACCGACAGTGTGAAAATTAATGAAATCGGAAGATAACGCCGCTCACTCCCTCTATAACAGTACTGTTAAAAACTACTAAGGACTTTAGTGTAGCCGGTGTCAAAATTGGCCAAATCATATCTCGAGAGCCGTTCAACCGATTTCAACCAAATTTGGCATGTGGCTATTCTCGCCGTTTTTATTGAAAACTGTTGATAAAATTGGTCAAAAACTTAACCTATTCCCCATATAACAAACCTATAACATCCGGATGACTTTATTTCAAATGATTTGTGATGGTATGTAAGGTGCCTTAATGAATCTCTGGGAACATGTTATTAGTATGAGGCATGTTAATGTCAGTGGGGGATTAAGAGGAGGGAAATGGGGGAAATTGAGTGAAGAAGGAAAACAAAGTTCGTAAAAGAAAATACTCCAAACATTGGATTGATATTGTGTTGTTTTTACCTAAACCTAGAGTAATGTTATATTTATAAATTTCTTTGAGTAAGGACAATATATTAAATTGAGACCAGAGTCAGAGTGTTTAATATTATTCGTCTTGAAATGTGTAATATTTTTGTATTAGATGCACCAAAATGTGAGAAATACACTAGAAATACGAAATTTATCAAGAATTTCTTCTGGGGCACTTCATTTTGGGATGCCTAGCACCAAAATTAATATTACAAATTGCTAAGTATACATAGTTCTCTTTATACTCTAAAGCTATATATGAACGGATTTGTTTCCATATAAGATGGGTTTGCACATTATAAACAAAATCTAAGCAATGATTCTCATTGCAGCCAATGGCAAATGTCAAATTTTAATTGGGATTTTTGCCTAATTGATATTCTATCTTTAACTTATTCACTCAGCGTGATTATTCAGGAAGGAATCGATCGATCTGTCAAAGGCATCAAATAAGATAAATACTCTGCGTGCAACGTTCCGAAATCGCAGACAAGGAAACATTTTCGATATACATACTTATTCAGACACGAAAAAATGGCAGCAGAACTAAAAGTTGCCGAAGAAAATCGAAGCATGTGCGGCCGACAAACAAAACGCGAAAATTTCTGTGTAAGAACTTGCGAAGAATACTAAACGGTCTCAGTGTACATTCTCCTGTTGGATACAATCGGTGGAGATTTGAAGACGCGCTTTTCTAGAGAATTCTTGCATAAACTTCAACTGAACTTGCTGCTTCCAGAAAAATTATGTGATTTGAAAACCAAATTAATAGAAAATCTTATTGACTGCTTGATAGATAGATTCCAAGGCCTTTTTGGTGATGTAGTTAAAATATATCAGTATTAGATTTTTCTTTCGATCCATTGGCATACCCTCTGCTATTCCCAAATAGAAATTTTGGATGGCACGAGTTATATACATATGTAAACACTTCCAACTCAAATCCAAAACACAAACTTGCCGATAATGTTCATCATATCTACTTCTATACCGGCATAGACACCGCTTAAGCGATTATAGCCGAGTTAAAAACAGCGTGCCGGTCGTTTCTTTTTTCGTTACGTGGCAACAATTGGATATTCCAATGGAATGGAGGTCTTCCTCTTCCTCTGCTTCCCCCGGCGGATACTGCGTAAAATACTTTCAGAGCTGGAGTGTTTTCGTCCATTCGGACAACATGACTTAGCCAGCGTATCCGCTGTCTTTTACCTCGCTGAACTATGTCAATGTCGTCGTATATCTCGTACAGCTCATCGTTGCATCGATTGCGATATTCGCCTTGGCCAGCGCGCAAAGGACCATAAATCTTTCGCAGAACCTTCCTCTCGTACCATTCCTTCCACCATATAGCAGGACGGGAATAATGAGTGATTTATAGAGTTTGGTTTTTGTTCGTCGAGAGAAAACTTTACGTCTCAATTGCCTCCTCAGTCCGAAGGAGCACCTGTTGGCAAGAGTTATCCTGCATTGGATTTCCAGGCTAGCATTGTTGTGCGACGACTGTTTGTTTGATGAGAGAAGATATTTCGTCTTGCCCTCGTTCACTGCCAGACCCATTTGCTTTGCTTCCTTGTCTAGTCTGGAGAAAGCAGAACTAAAGGCGTCAGTTTTGAGGCGAATGATCGTTTGGTCTTTACCGATCCTGACGGAACTTTTGGTGTTGCTCAACGTCAGTTTGTACAGCCGTATTATTTTAGCGGGGATATCAAATTCAAATATCCCGGCATAAAGGCAACTCCTTTTCGTGCTGTCGAAAGCAGCTTTGAAATAGACGAAGAGGTGGTGTGTGTCGATTCTGTTTTCATGGGTATTTTCCAAGATTTGGCGCATGGTGAGTATCTGTTCGGTTGTTGATTTGCCAGGTCTAAAGCCACACTGATAAGGTCCAATAAGTTTGTTGACGGTGGGCTTTAATCTTTCACACAATATGCTCGATGGAACCTTATACGCAATGTTGAGGAGGCTTATCCCACGGTAGTTGGCGCAGTACATCCGCTGATGTATTTGGTGTGGTTAGGTGTCTGGTCTGTATCTTAATTTTAACGTGTTTTTAATTGCCCCCGATTGTCAGGTATACTTGTATTACCCTCATAATATATAATAAGTTCATCATATAGCTAGTTCGCTAACAATGTTTGCACGAAGTTTTGCTATCCGCTGATGTATTTGGTGTGTTTAGGTGTCTGGTCCGTATCTTAATTTTAACGTGTTTTTAATTTCCCCAATTGCCAGGTGTACCTGGTGTCTACAATAGAAATGACATAAAAACGAGTTCACTGTGATGTCCCCTGTTCCGGTGAATATAGGCATGTGCCTTATTATTAATTCTTTTAAATTTGATCCCGTCTTCTGTTGTTTTCATCTGCGCTTCTTCCTTGTAGTTCAAGGTATATAGCTCTAAGCTGCTAAAGTTGTTGTTCCCTACTATCTAGCTGCTCCACCAGGTATATCTGTGCCATGTTTAGTTCACTGCGCTGTCACTTTATTTATTTTTTATCGTTGTGTTCACTTTTGTGTTCCCTGCACTGTCACTTTATTTCGTTTTAATAATAATAACACTGCAAAAAAAATATTATTATTTTTTATTTTTCTATTGTGTGATGTTTAATATTGATAATAAGGGCCACTGCACAATTTGAAGTAATTTATTACATTTTAGTTATTTATATTCTGGAAGGTCCAGTCAAGGTCTTATCCTTGGCTAGAGAATCGCAGAACTATTTTGCGTCTTTATGTAATTTTTTTATTTTATTTATTCTCGAAGGACTGGTTTCATTGAATCCTTTAATTATTTCCTCCCTTAGGATCCGACTGACTGCACCAGTTTTATTTCGATTCGCGGTCGTTTTTAAATAAAAGAAAATTTTTTGATTAACAGCAAACTATCGGGAGGATGCGGAAAACATACTAACTTTATTGATTTGTATTTGATTAATTGAAAGTTCACAATTAATTAATTTTGTGTTATTGAATTTCACAATTTTGATCAAAACCAATAATTGGTGAGTAAAATAATTTTGTTTTATTCAATTTCCATAAAATAATTTCAAGTTGCAAGAAATGGTGTCAAATTACATATACATACATCGTTTTAACATGTTTAAGCGGTTTCTTAGTAAAATTATTAATATCATCAGCACTTTATTACATTATATTGTAGCAATGAATTCATCTATGTCGTCAAAATTGGCTATATGATTAATATTGGAGGATGGAGTCATATGTAGAAGTTGAGGAAAGTTCTCTGATCGCCATTCACTTGGGAGTGGCCCGAAACGATCTTTGGTAGCCTAAGAATATTCGCTTGAAGGCGAGCTAAAGTGAGAAAGCGAAACATCCTCTCCGCAGGGTTGTGCGCTTGGTTTGGGACCCGCCACGTGAAAAACCGCCACCAATGAAAAATAACAACCAGCTTCGGATGAGAGACCCCCTTTGGGAATTGGGAAGGTGGCGCTGCTGTTTACTTTGGAAGACACTTTGTAGTATTGACTTATGTAGTAAGGACAATTTACTAGTGAACACTTTTAAAGAGATGACACAAGGAACATTACTTGCCAAAATTTATGACGAACATGATTTAGATTGAATTTTAGAATTAACGAGAAGAATATACAAAAACACTTGCATCAGAACAGAATATAGGAAATATAATAAAATAAAGGACAAAAAATACATAAAAAAACGTTTTCAGATATTCATAGCGACCAACTGACGACAGAACGTTAAATAATAGATTCAATAATTATGACCCAAACAGCAATTATGAGCGTAATAATTCCAATAAAATAAAGCGAGCTCACAATTCAAGACGATTTAGAAATAATAATTTTTTGTAATAAAAAACAATTAAGTAATGAGCAACGCCAAATGCCAGAACCCTAGACAATATTCAGGACAAAATTGTTTGAACTGGCCTAGGTAAGGACAAGCTGAGGCGATGGAAATTTACACAATAGAAAGCAGCCGATACGAAACGACAGGGCCTTCTGAAGTAAATAATATTTATTTTTTTTCAGAACAATCCTTGTATTATCTACAAAGAATTCAATTTACGATAGGAACACATAAATAAGTAGCTTAAATTGATACAGAAGCCTAACTCAGTATAATTGACGAAAAGATAAATGATTTTAAAAAGATTGCGATAAAACCAGTTCATTTTACAAAGACACTATTCATTTTGCATACCCATGCTCCAAAGAAGTTACGACTTCCAGAAGAATGTCAGTTCAGTTGGAAAGTCAGTAGACTAGCCAACCGATCAATGCAGTTTATTATACAAAGTGCGTTCCAAAGTAAATGGAACTTAAAAAAAACAGAACAAATGGTTTTTTCGGTAAAATCAATTTATTTTATTCAAAATAGTCTCCTTTTGCTTCAATACAGTTTTTCGCACGGTCCAAAAGCATGTCGAACGGTTTTTTTTAGCTCGTTGGCCGGTATGGCCGCCAGTATGCCGGTGCAAGCCTTTTGAATGGCCTCTACGTCTGCATAACGGTTTCCTTTGAGAGGCAAATCAATTTTTCCGAAAAGGAAGAAGTCGCACGGTGTCATATCACGTGAATACGGGGAGAGGTTAATAGTTAAAATGTGATTTTTGGTCAAATAATCGGTCACAAGCGTCTATCGAATGTTGGATTCTGAGTAATTGTTGGTCGTCAGTAAATTTGTGCGGAACAAAACGTGCGCACACCTTTCGTGAGCCCAAATGTTCGGTCAAAATGCGATAAATCGATGTTCTGGAGATGTTCAATTCTATTTCCATGAATTTCAATGATGGTTTCGGCGGATTTTTGATGAATTCAAGCACAATTTTGATGGAATTTCCGGTGATCACGGATTTTGATTGGCCCACATGTTGATCGTCATTTATGTCCTCACGATCACTTTAAAGACGTTGTATCACTTGTGCACTCTGCTACGGGATAGGCAATCATCGCCATAAATTTGTTTCATCAATTGAAGTGTTTCGGTAAAAGTTTTACCAATTTTAAAACAAAATTTAATATTGGCTCTTTGTTCGAAGCACATTTTCTCACCGATAACACAAACATACTGACACTTACAACGCAATAACTTCACTTCCAATCAAAGAAATATCATGAAATTTTCACTGGACAATCGATAAAAATAGCAGATTCTAACGCACCAGTCGACATATAGATGGCGCTACCAGGGGGTGCTAATTCAAAAAGTCCTGTTTACTTTGGAACGGTCCTTGTAGGTTCAGATTTATTGAATAGCCTAAATGCATTAATTAATTTCGATGAAGGTTATATAATTTTAAATGAGAAATCAGTGAATGAAGTAACAATAGATGACAAATATCCTTTGCCCAAAGTTTATTCAATATTAAATATACTAGGACGTACTCCATATTTTATAACAATGAATTCAGAAAAGGGATATCAACAAATTTTAGTAAGAAACGAAAACTTTGTTTTTTTTTGATAAAAGGGGACTTGTAACGCCGGATGGCTTATATGAATTTATTAGAATGCCATTCGGGTTAAAAATTGCACCAGCCACTTTTCAACGGCTGATGGATGAAATTTTAAGGGATTATATCAATAAAACATGTGTTGTCTATTAAGGCGATATTTTGATTTTTAGCACATCCTTAAGTGAACATATTAAAGTCATAACAGATGTTTTCAAAATCCTTGAAAATCAAAATTTAAAAATTTTTAAGGCATACTTTAACAAAAGAAGGAATGAAACCGAATCCAAACAAAATTAAGGTAATAAACAATAAGCTTGAGTTACCACGAACAGAGAAAGAAATCAAAAATTTCTTTGGTACTATAGAAAGATAATTAAAGATTATGTGAAAGTAGCCTAATCATCAATATCTAAAACAGAGAACTAAAATTAATATAAAAAAAATATATATTAACATATATCGAAGCATTCGAAAAATTAAAAACGTTAATATATACATATCTGATATTAAGTTATCCATAATAGATACATTCATTAAAAATTCATCAAAGAGAATTATAACAACCAAAAATGTTAGACACTAAAAATAAATTAGCTATTAACAAATGGACTTAGCAAAATGGTTATTTAGAAATATGGACGACGATGATAGACAGGAAATACAATATAATAGATACAATAAATCAACAGGTGCAGATTAATGACTATTTTTATAAAAAATAAGAAATATTAAAAATATTATTCAAAATGATTGGAAAGAAATTTAAACAAAAAACAAATGCAATGGGTGGATTTGTAAATCAGGAAACTCAAACAAATGAATCATCGCCTCGAATAACGTTGTAAGCGCCAAATTTGGAATTTTTCAACAGAGAAGAAAAACGTTTTAAACACGTGGATTCTTTTTTAAATAGTTTTTGCTTAAATATTTATTTATATTACATCTTTTGTTAATATTTTACAAAAGTTTTAAACAAAAAAAATGTACAGTATTAACAAGGTTCGCTGTTTAAATTTTTTTTTAATGGAATAACGTTGTAAACGCCTTGCTTGTAGCGACGATAACACGTTTTTCCACTACACGCAGCATCATAGCCGATGGCACTTACAACATTTTTCCACACTGATAGTGATAATTAAAATTTAAATATCGAGTTCAATTATACTGGTTAAAGGAAAATATAAAGTTTTAATAATTACAAAATTTACTTTCCTATTAAAATAACGCAATACTCTGCGTTATTACAGATTTTATTAAAGAACCAACATCTTCTGTGGTAAATAGTAATAATAAATTAAACAATAATGCTTCTATTTCAGTTTTTATTTCAATAAAGAAGAAGAAACAAAGCGGCAATTTAGTTTTCATGTAAGAAGTTGAAAATAAAAATAATAATTCATAATTTCAGTATCTAACTTAACTACAAATGGCCCTATAAAACTCAGCATCTTGATTGGGCAAATAGACCGCCATTACTAACAAGTCTTTTTTCTTTTCAGCAGAAATCGCTATTGGTTTCTTTCGAAGAACTGGTAATTCATATGGACGTAATATATCTCGCGCATATTTCTGCTGACATTTCGACTTTTTCCTTAAGCTGTGACAATGCCATGGTTCGCCAGTACTGTGATTCATTCTGAGACGTAAAACTTGCATGTCATCTGCAGTAATTTGTAGCCATCTACCTTCGGTTATTTTGCACGTATTTTTGTTTAAATTTTTTATGAGAACATCAAAGTTTTTAAAGTCAATTTGAAGCATTTGATGCACCCTGAAAGGGTTAGAAGGCTTAGCTGATTTAATCATTTCGTGAACATCTTCTGTGGTATAAATCCGCACTGTTTTCTTTTTCCTTTCAATTAGAGAGAAATCTCTATCACACGGTAAAAAGCTGTGTCCAGAAACTAAAAATTTCTGATTAGCTTCAGAAAAGTATTTCATTTTTATTAGATGGTAAATTAAGGCGATCATGGTCCAATTATTATTTTGACCCACACATCTGTCGGACCAAATAATTAATTTTCTCACATCTCCAGCTTTTAAAATAGCGTAGGTGGAAGTGATGTGTCTTAAAATACATGAAGCGATTTCAGCTGCACCCCTTTTTGCAACTGTTTCATGCCAAGTGTACATGTCAATAGTATTTTGCCCCAAATTATGTATAGCGAAGTTGTAATTCGAATACTGCCGCTGATAAAAGACGTCCGTATGTGTGAGATTTGGAGTATAAATCACTTGCTGTAAGTCAACGCAGAGCGCAACAATATGGGAACTGCCTAAAGCTGACTTTGTGTCATCACTCAGCTTAGAATATGCTTTTTCAGCCTTTTTGTGATGTGCCTCTGCCAGTTTCTCTATGCATCTTATTTTATTCTGGTCTTCAGCGGCAATCGTTTCTATATAATACTTATCGCAGAGCTTACAAGTGTCGGACCTTGGTAATCCAAATCGCAAACTGAATTCTGCGTTAAATATATCTCTGTATGTATTATAACTTATAGTGCTATCTGGATATTTTTCCTTGAATAATTTAAACATTTTTGTAATAGTTAAATCTGGATGGAGGCAATTTTTTTGAACTAGAACGACTGTAGTGACTTTCTTGACAAGGAAAGCTTTCTATGTGTTCCATGACACTTTTCTTTTCAGCATTAACGGTTTTATTCGGCCGATTATCATGCCGTCCGCGCTGATCACTCAAACTATCTCCCGCCTTCAGTTTTTCAACTAAAATTTGTAGTCTTCGTTGGGTCACTTGAAAGGTATGACAAATCATTTGTTTGCACACTCTCACTTTTCTCTCATTGTGCTGTGGTAGAAAATAGTTCACAGTTAGATTTCGACGTGATGTGCTCTCTGAAACTCTTCTTCTTTGCGGTTCTTTCAATTCGATTAAAGAGCGTAAAAAATTTGTTTGCTTGTCATAGTCCATTTGATAAAATTGAGAGAAATGCTTCTGAATAGTCTCCAATTTGAAGCTTGAGCACTGTAGATAACAAGCGCAGTTGAAACTCTGATGAATACAAAAACAAAACTGATATTGGCACAGCTTACACTTACAACGTTTTTCCACATTACCGTTTCTGGAGCATTTTTTTTATGTACAACTTTTCCATTTCTTCCTGAATATGCTTCTCCACTATTTCTCAGCCTCTTATTACTTATATCTTTCCAATTTTCATAATTTATTTTACGTTTTTTCCTTTATTGCACTTTTGAATGGTGCTCAACACCTCTAAATTTGCCATGATCACCAGCACTTAAAACGTTTTCCCACTCACTACTGACTTTGGGACGCAGCTCAATAGCTAAAAACTGATGGATATTGTAAAATTTTGCGCTCTCATGATACGGGAGAGCATTATTAACGGTAATTTGCAAAAAAACAGGATTGCCAAAAAATGTCACTTACAACGTTATTCGAGGCGATGATTCAAATATGTATAAAGAACAACTAAGTAGAGTTGGACGATGGAGACATGTGTACAAGTTGAGGAAAATTCTCTGATTGCCATTCACTTGAGAGTGACCAGAAACGATTCTTGTATATATGAGAAAGATTCTTTTATATATGCGCTTGGTTTGGGACCCGCCACGTGAAAACCCTTCACCAATGAAAAAAGAACAACCAGCCTCGGATGAGAGACCCCCTTTTGATGACGACCATGGCTTGTGGCATTTTCTACCATATAAAGGAGCGCAAATTCGGTATGAGACTCGTGGTGGGAGAGAGCCTCTGTCGTCAAGTACTTGTCATTCACCCCAGTGGATGAATGTCTAGCCACAATCCACATTAAAGAGAAGATCTTCAACATATCGCTGATTTGCGCCCACCCCCGACGGAAAAGAAGAACGATGCAACGAAAGATGCCTTCTATGAGCGCTCGGAGCGCACCTATGACAGCTGCCCCGCCACGATATCAAAATCGTGCTTGGCGACTTTAACGCCAGGGTGGGCAAAGAAGGTATCTTTGGCATTACGGTCGGTAAATTTAGCCTCCACGGGAAAACATCACCAAATGGATCGAGGCTGATGGACTTCACCGGGGCCCGAAATATGGTTATCTGTAGTACTAGATTCCAGCATAAGAAAATTCATTAAGCCACCTTGCTCTCTCCTGATCGAAAAACCACCAACCAGATCGATCATGTTGTGATAGACGGAAGACACGTCTCCAGTGTTTCAAATGTGCAAACGCTTCGAGGTCCTAGCATTGATTCGGAAAACTACCTTGTTGCAGCCAAGATTTGCACCCGCCTCTGTGCAGCAAAAAACGCACGTCAACAAACATAAGGAAGGTTCGACGACGCAATCACAACAGATAGCCGAACGATTTTCTACTCGACTTGCACTCCTGCTCTCTGAGAACACTCGTCAACCACTCGGTATAAGGGAATTGTGGGACGGGATTTCAAGCTCCTTACGTACAGCTGCAACCGAAACCGTTGGTTTTCGGAAAATAAAACAGACTGCCTACCTCGCAACGTTACGACCGACCACATCACGTGTGGAATGTTATAGATACCGAGAGTTGAAAAGGGAAGCGAGACATTCGCAGACAGAAAAGAAAAGGGCCGAAATGAGTGAGTATGAAGAGCTTGACAAGCTGGCCGACCAGCTCTGAAAGTGTTCGACACAGTTCCCACCGGGGGAAGCAGAGGAAGAGGAAGACCTTCACTCCGTTGGAAGGACCAAGAGGAGAAGGACCTGGCTTCGCTTGGAATGTCTAATTGGCACCACGTAGCGAAAAGAAGAAACGACTGGCGCGCGAAAGCGGTGTTTACGCCAAAAAAGAAGAGAAGAAGTTCCTCATAAATTGAAACATCTCAATTTTCAATAAGCACATAGTTTTGTCGAATATTGTTTATTACATCAGCGGCTGCTGAGCTGATTAGTGCCGTCAAAATTAAAATTATCATATTGGTAACCTACAAGTAATTATGATTTTACATTATCTTTATAAATAATTCTATTTCTATTATTAACTATGCTTTTGTTCTTTAAATTTTCCTTAACTTGCTGTCTTTTATATTTAGGTTTTAATTTTTTTCCCCTTATTGTTTTTTTATAAACAATTTTTCAGGGTGATGTTCTTTAATTCACTTTCAACCAGTTGCAAGAGACTACTATAGTTTTGTTCACTTAACGTTTGTATGTAAAATCTAAAACTAAGCGAGATAGATGTAGGGTTATATGTAATTGCTCAGAACGACCCGAAAATTTGAAATCCGGTTGACCGTCTGTCTGTCAGTCCGTCAGTCTCGATGAAACTTTGTACGTGGGTTCCTTAGTACAAAAAAAATCCAGTTAGTAAAACGATTATAGCCGAGTAACAACAGCGCTCCAGTCGTGCTGCGTTTTGATCCATATCGTCGTATATCTCATACAGCTTATCGTTCCATATCGCGATGTTCACCGTGACCAATGCGCACAGGACCATACATCTTTCGCAAAACCTTTCTCTCGAAAACTCCTAAGGACTCATTAGATGCTGTCGTCGGCCATGCCTTTGCACCGTATAGCAGGACGGGAATAATAAAAAACTTATAGAAGTTGGTATTTGTTCGTCGAGAGTGAACTTTACCTCTCAATTGCCTACTCAGTCCAAAGTAGCACCTGTTGCCAAAAGTTATTCTGCGTTGGATTAGCAGACTGACATTGTTGGTGATGTTTATACTGGTTACAAGATAGACGAAATCATCTACGACTTCAAGTTATGACTGTCAACAGTGAGGTGAGAGCCAAGTCGCGAGTGCGACGACTGTTTGTTTGATGACAGGAGATATTTCGTCTTGCCCTCGTTCACTGCCAGACCCATTTGTTTTGCTTCCTTGTCTTGTCTGGAGAAAGCAGAACTAACGGCGCGGGTGTTAAGGCCGATGATATCAATATCATCAGCATACGTCAGCAGCTGCACACTCTTATAGAAGATGGTACCTTCTCTATTTAGTTCTGCAGCTCGAACTATTTTCTCCAGGTTGAAGAAGTCGCACGATAGGGAGTCGCCTTGTCTGAAACCTCGTTTGGTATCGAACGGCTCGGAGAGGTCCTTCCCGATCCTGACGGAGCTTTTGGTGTTACTCAACGTCAGTTTACACATCCATCGTAGTTTTGCGGAGATACCAAATTCAGACATCGCGGCATAAAGGCAGCTCCTTTTCGCGCTGTCGAAAGCAGCTTTGAAGTCGACGAAGAGGTGGTGTATGTCGATTCTACTTTCACGGGTCTTTTCCAAAATTTGGCGCATGGTGAATATCTGGTCGGATGTTGACATGGATTACTGCTAAAGGTAATAATATAATCTCCGTTCATACAAACTGAACACATAGTTACTAAAAGAAATGCACCTGTGAAGGGTGTGCAGATTGAGCTATTCATACGGTTGTAGTATTTTTTGATAAACTTTCTGCATGATATAAAATGTAGTTGGATCTGTATTATTTTGTTTAGCTACAGTTGCTGCTATTTCTTTAAGTGCGCTATGTAACCGTTCGACTATACCGTTCGATGTTAAATGAGCTATTGGTGTTCGATTCTGTACTATTTGTAGTCGTTGATAAAGTGACAACAAGTTTCTGATGTAAATATACTCTCATTGTCTGTTTGTAAGTTTTTACAATATGGGTATGCGAGTGTGAAAATTTCTTCTAGTTCGTCTACAGCAGTGTTTCTCAAAGTGGTCGATAACGCCCCCTTGTGGGCGCTGCAGGCATCAAGGGGGGCGGTAAGAGACCCAGAAAGAATATGGGGGCGTTGTGTAGAGGCCTGGGGGGTTATTTGTAATTTTATTTAGCTGGAGGGCAATTAGACAACGACTACATGAGCTCTCGACTCTCAACAACAACTTGTGAACATCAACTAATATGAATTAAAAGATTGCTCAAACTCGGTTCTATATTTCTCTCCACGTAGTTCATATATCTGTCCTATTTTATTGAATATAGCGCACGTTTTGAGCTTTTGAACTCCTTAAATCTTTTATGTGGAAAATAAAAAAATGATCTTTATCCTTTCCTACAAATGTATTTCTGGAAAAAATAAGATAATACGAAAAGGAGAAATATTCTTTTTTTACAAATGTATTTCTGGGAAAAATAAGATAATAAAAAAGGAGAAAGATCCTTTTTTAAAAATGTGTTTCTGGTAAAAATAGGATAATACGAAAAGGAGAAAGATCCCTTTCTTACAAATGTATTTCTAGGAAAAATAAGAATTCATATTTTTGGACTACTATATAATAATTGTGCTTAAGCATTCCTATATAAACAATGTAATATTTATTTTATATTCATTTGTGGTTTTGCGCGCAATAGATGAGCATTACTTACGCCTCCTTTACACTACTCGCGAAGTTAAACGTATTTCTCAAAGCAAAACAATGTCGGAAATAAAAAAGAAGAGACGGCAATACTGTGCGGAATACATTAAATTCGGATTCATCGAAAATCCCACAAACCCATCCTCGCCTTTGTGTCTTCTATATCTAAAAACATTTTCGAATGAAGCAATGAAGCCTTCAAGACTGCAAGATCATTTGAATAAAATGCATCCAGATAAGAGAGACAAGAATGTAGCATATTTTCAAGACCTAGAGGAGAAGCATAATACTCAGCCAAGTGTAGCAGAACTATTTTCGGCGGCTGCTAAGCAAGATGACGACGGACTTCGAGCTTCGTGCAATATCTCTTTGTTAATTTCTCAAAAAGGCAAACCACATAACATCGGAGAAGAGTTAATACTGCCAGCAATAAAGGAAGCAATAACTACCGTGCTTCATAAACCGGCCGCAGATATTATCCGAAAAATTCCTTTGAGTAATAATTCTGTGCAAAGACGAATTGATGAAATGGCTGAAAACATTGAAGAATCATTGTGCGATCACCTGAGGACAAGTCAATTCTCAATTCAGGTCGATGACTCCACTTTACCAACTAATGAAGCATTGTTGCGGTCTTACGTGCGGTTTATTAAAGATGAGAAAATATGTGAAGAACTACTATTTGCTAGAAATTTAGAGACAGATGCAAAAGGCGAAACCATATTCAATATATTGGAAAAGTTTTGCGATGAGAAAGAGATTCCTTTGAAAAATATTATTTCAATTGCTACGGATGGCGCTCCGGCTAAGATAGGGTGCCATAAAGGCTTAATAGCGCACTAAAAAAATAAAATTCCAGATGTCCTTGGTGTACACTGCGTTATTCATAGACAACATTTAGTTGCTAGAAACTTAAGTGAAAAACTATTTCAATCACTGCAATATGTCATCAAAGCAGTCAATAAAATCCACAACAGCTCTTTGAATGAATGATTTGATCGTTTGTTTGTTTCATACTGAAGTTCGTTGGCTATCAAGAGGCAATTGTCTGACTCGATTTTACAACCTGTTTGACTCTGTTATAGAGTTCTTGGTAACTAAAGATACAGAATTTCAAGACAAGCTCATAACATCAAAGAATGATATAGCTTACATGACAGACCTGTATAAATTGTTCAACGACATGAATCTCCAACTGCAAGGCGATAAACTAAATATAATTAAAACAAAAAGCGTCGTTGCTGCTTTCGCAGCCAAACTGCTTCTACACAAAAAGAATCTGGGCACACGTGAGCTTCACAATTTTCCGAATTTATCAGTATCATGCAGTAACGTCGAATTGTTTGCCTAGTGCCAACATTTGGAAAACCTCCACATTGACTTCACCGAACGATACCAGGACATTTTGAACTTGGAAATACCAGACTGGGTGTTGGATCCGTTTTCAAATGTAAACACAGCAATGTCACCTCAGCTGGAAGAAGAACTTATAGAATTGACAACAAACGAGGAAATAAAAATCAAGTTCAAAAATGGTTACCAAGAATTTTGGCTACAAAAACCGATCTCGCAATTGTACCCTGCATTGTGGTCAATCGTTCAACGATTCTTGATAGAATTCCCATCGTCATATTTGTGTGAACGTGGATTTAGTGCTGTGACAACACTGCTTATTAAAAATAGAAATCGTTTGCTTGTTACCGAACGTGGCGACTTGCGACTGTTCTTGAGTAAATTGGAACCTGATAATAACTTATTAAACAGCATCAGATTCATCCTTCACATTAGTTTTTATATATGGATCGATTATTTTAGTTTTATTTTTAATAAAAGATTCTCTGTTTTAAAAAACTATAAAGTTGTGTTTCAATAATCATTCTTATTGGCAGGTGGAGCCCGTAAAAGTTAACTTGAGACCTAAGCGCCGTTGTATGTTACATATTGCGCTCAGGTTTCAAGTTGCTGGTTATAGTAAAAGTTTCGTTTAGAATTCTCTGTTAATATACATATATATGTAGGTCACAATAATTAATTTGAAGTTATAGTGGTTTTTTAAATAGGTGAAAAATGGGGCGCTAAAAAATGTTTATTCTCAAAGTGTGCGGTAGACAAAATAAGTTTGGGATCCACTGGTCTACAGTGTTTATTTTGTCAGATATTGATCATCTCATTCATCTCTTATTGATAAGTGCTCGAGTATCTACATACACTAGTTATATACGTTTTATTTCCTATGTGAAATACATCCATACTTATAGATTCTCCTGGTAAATTTGTTGCTAGTGCTCTCCTATCAGTTGTTTTGTGGGTCGTACTTTGATTCATAGCAAATTGTACAGTTTTTCGCAAAATGTCTAATTTGCTTTGACATATCCGGTAGTTGTTTTATTCTATTAAATTTTTTTTCACAAGTGCTCTATTATGTATGTTTGTTATAAACTCTATTTGTTTATTTTTGTCTGTTACGTCTACTGTTAAATTTTGTGCTATAAAAAGTATGTAACTCAAAAAATGTTTAGTCAGTAGTGTTTTTATTTTAAAAAGTCCTTGTTTATCTATTTTAATTGCATTATTGTAACTTGGTGCTAGAATCTCCTTTAAAGTTTTTGTGCGGTAGTCTTTAACTTTATATGGTATTTTCGAAAAATTGTTTGTGTTTCGTTTTTATTTTGTTTCGTCTTTGTTAATAGAATTTTATTTTTAAATGAATTAATTGAATCTTTGGCATATGTATTTGTAATTTTCATTTGGTGAACTATGTGTTGAATGCATTGATTCTAATGTAGAAGTGTTAATTTTCTGTCTTGATAGTACGTCTGCTACTACCTTTTGATTTCCTGGTTTATATATTATTTTTGCTCCGGATTCCTGTATAAATTTTTTCCACCTTTTTAGGTTTACATTTGGATTTTTGTCTGAGATAGAAAATATTAGTGAATAGTGATCAGTTAGTTTAATTATTCCTACAGCTGCATCCATGTGGCTCCATTATCTCCTTGTAAATGTATAGTAAGCGGTTCAATTATTCTTCGCTACGTGGCGCTGATTGGATATTTCAAGCATAGCCAGATCCCTCCAACGGAGAAGAGGTCTTCCTCTGCTTCCCCCGGCGGGTACTGCGTCGAATACATTCAGAGCTGGAGTGTTTTCGTCCATTCGGACAACATGACCCAGCCAGCGTAGCCGCTGTCTTTTAATGCGCTGAACTATGTCAATGTTGTCGTATATCTTATAGAGCTCATCGTTCCATCGAACGCGATATTCTCCGTGGCCAACGCACAAATGACCATAAATATTTCGCAGAACTTTCACTCGAAAACTCGCAACGTCGACTCATCAGTTGTTGTCATCGTCCATGCCTTTGCACCATATAGCAGGACGGGAATTATGAGTGACTTATAGAGTTTGGTTTTTGTTCGTCGAGAGAGGAGTTTACTTCTCAATTGCCTACTCAGTCCGAAGTACCACCTGTTGGCAAGAGTTATTCTGCGCTGACAGGAGATATCATTATCATCGGCATACGCTAGCAGCTGTACATTCTTATAAAAGATTGTACCTGCTCGATTAAGTTCTGCAGCTCGAATTATTTTCTCCAGCAGCAGATTGAAGAAGTCGCACGATAGGGAGTCGCCTTGTCTGAAACCTCGTTTGGTATCGAACGGTTCGGAGAGGTCCTTCCCCATCCTGACGGAGCTTTTGGTGTTGCTCAACGTCAGTTTACACAGCGTATTAGTTTTGCGGGGATACCAAATTCAGACATCGCGGCATAAAGGCAGCTCCTTTTCGTGCTGTTGAAAGCAGCTTTGAAATCGACGAAGAGGTGGTGTGTGTCGATTCTTTTTTCACGGGTATTTTCCAAGATTTGGCGCATAGTGAATATCTGGTCGGTTGTTGATTTGCCAGGTCTTAAGCCACACCGATAAGGTCCAATCAGTTAGTTGACGATGGGCCTTAATCTTTCACACAATACGCTCGATAGAACTTTATATGCGATATTTAGGAGAGTTATCCCACAGTAGTTGACGCAGATTGTGGGGTCTCCGTTTTTGTGGATTGGGCGGAGCACACTTAAATTCAAATCGTTGGGCTCGCCTTGGTCTGGCCATATTTTACAAAGAAACTGATGAATACTCTTTATCAGTTCTGTTCTTCGCCGCCGTGTTTAAGTAGCTCGGCCGGCAATCCATCGGACCCCGCCTCTTTGTTGTTCTTCACATGGGAAATTGCTATTCGAGCTTCTTCATAGTCGGGCAATGGAACGTCTGCCCCATCGTCATCGATTGGGGAATCGGGTTTGCCTTCTCCTAGTGTTGTACTTTCACTACCATTCAGCATGCTGGAGAAGTGTTCCCTCCATAATTTTAGTAAGCTCTGAACATCCATTCCCAGATCCCTTCTGCGGTTTTCACAAGAGTATGCTCCCATCTTGAAACCTTCTCTTAGTCGCCGCATCTTTTCGTAGAATTTTCGAGCATTACCCTTGCCTGTCAGCTTGTCAAGCTCTTCGTACTCATGTATTTCGGGCTCTCTCTCTTCCTGTCTGCAAATTCGTCTCGCTTCCTTTTTCAATTGTCGGTATCTAACCCATCCCGCAGGTGTTGTGGTCGATTTCTGATTTCTTTCCGCTGTAATTAGGCACTCTTAATCGCACCAGCTCTTCTTTTGCATTCTTCGAAAGTCAGTATTTCGTTTGCAGTTATACGTGACGAGTTTGAAACGCTATCCCACAGTTCCCTTATACCGAGTTGTTGATGAGTGCTCTCAGAGAGAAGGAGTGCAAGTCGAGTAGAAAATCGTTCGGCTGTATGTTGTGATTGCAGCTTCTCGACGTCGAACTGTCCTTGTGTTTGTTGACGTGCGTTCTTTGCTGAGAAGAGGCGGGTGCGAATCTTGTCTGCAACAAGATAGTGGTCCGGGTCGATATTAGGACCTCGGAGCGTACGCACGTCTAAAAGACGGGAGACGTGTCTTGGGTCTATCACAACAAGATCGATCTGGTTGGTGGTTTTTCGATCCGGAGACAGCCAGGGGGATTAATGAATTTTCTTATGTGTGAATCTTGTAATACAGATAACCTTATATCGGGTCCCGATGAAGTCAATCAGCTTCAATCCATTTGAGGATGTTTCCTCGTGGATGCTGGATTTACCGAGTGTTGTGTCAAAGATACCTTCTTTGCCCAACCTGGCGTTAAAGTCGCCAAGCACGGTTTTTCACATCGTGGCAGGGCAGCTCTCGCAGTGCGCTCTAAGCTCTCAAAGAAGGCATCTTTGATCACATCGTCCTTCTCTTCCGTCGGGGCGTGGGCGCAAATCAGCGATATGTTGAAGATCTTCGCTTTGATGTGGATTGTGGCTGGACGTTCATCCACCGGGGTGAATGATAGTACTTAGCGATGGAGTCTCACTCCCACCACGAACACTACTCCGAATTTCCGCTCCTTTATGCGGCCACTGTAGTAAATACCACAAGGACCTACTCATCTCAGTCCTGTCCCGCCCATTACATGTCGTGGACGGCGGGGATGTCAGCCTACATTCTAACAAGGACATCAACCAGCTTGGCAGCGGCACCTTCCCAATTAAGTGCCCGGACATTCCGGGTGCCCTTAAATCGTTTGCCATGGTCGTCATCAAAAGGGTGGTCGCTCATCCGAGGCTATTGGTAATTATTCATTGGTGCGTTTTTTACGTGGCTGGTTCCAAGCCCTGCGCACAACCCTGTGAGGGAATGTTTCGCCTTCTCACGTAAGCTCGCCTTCAAACGGATATTTTCTGGCTACCCTGAGGATACTTGTTCAAAGACCGGAAGTCGTGTGCTGCTTGAGCCATATGTTAAAGAATCAATTTTGGCTAATCCCAAATGAATGCCAATCAGAGAAACATCCATTGGAAAAAGTTTTGTGTAAATAAATGTATCCTGTTGTCTCCTTCAAATGTGACTGAACCTCATGCTAATCTTCCATTGTACAAAGAATTGCTGTTCTCAATTTGGTCTAGGGAATTTTTTAAAATGGTTGATAAGTTCTCCACAGTGTCCTTTATTGCCAAAGGTTTCGATTACCTCATGGATCATAAAGCTGTTTTTGCGCAACATTATTTGTTGTTTAAACTGGTTTACAGGTTTTTGTGTTTCTTGTATTTGAATGCTTTCGCTACTTTGTGCTGAATGGTGTAATTTCTCGGCCTGGGAATCAGCGGAAATGTTAAATAGTTCAAGACAATATTAGCTTTATGAATTTCGGAGAAAATTCTTCTGTAAATGCGTGCTTTCTTTTCATAAAGGTAATAACGAAGGTTTTTTAAGGTCCATACAATAGCCTATAATTCTTTTTCATTTGTGGCATAATTTTTTCTGTTTTATTAAAGCGTTTGAAATGAAAGTTATTGGTTTACTTTCTCACCGACTAAACCTCGTACTGAGCAGTTTAGTTAGCGTCTTTTTCTGAGTTTATAGCTATTCATATAGCTCTCTTTTGCTGTTCTTTTTTTTTTTTGCACTACGGTCTGCTTATTTAAGTAACGCGATTAATACATATTTTAAGTGAGAAACATAATCCAGTACTTATATCAGTGTGTTATAACTTTTCCACTATGCCCCCGGCGGGCTTCCAGTTCGGGGACAACAGGTTTGCTGCGCTGGTCCCCAACCAAAACGTAAAAAATCGTATCAAAAACTGCAAGATGCTTTTCCTGACTTACCGCCAATAAAAAGTGAAGATCCAAAGTATATTGTGATTAAATCCGACGAGAATTCTACACCCCTTTCGAAAGTTTCTTGTTTTCGTGGTTACAATGCCTTACTTACCGTGAGCAAAGATATAAACAAAATTAGTGAATTACGCGACGGCAGCCTATTACTGCTAGTGAAAAATAAGCAAGTAGCAGAAAAGTTTATAAAAACGAAATGTCTTTTCAACATTGGCGCTGTTAGCGCTAACTATCATCAACATCTTAATTGTAACAAAGGCACCATTTATGCACCGTTTTTAAACGATGTGCCTGAAAGCGAAATAATAGAAGGCCTGAGTTCTTACGAAGTTTCCGCGGTTTATAAGTTCACTCGCAAAGTTGAAGGTGTTATAAAGCCTACTGGTGTTATGCTAATATCATTCAACAGTTATTCCCTTCCAAACAAAATAAACATCGCATGGAGGATGACCTCTGTGCGACCGTACGTGCCTAATCCAATGCGCTGCAGGTTATGCCAAAAATTGGGTCATACGCAAAAACATTGTAAGGGTTCCCCAACATGCGAAACTTGCAATTTCCCTTCTCCACACGATAATGACTGCATCCGAGTCATGTGTGCGAATTGTTCTGGCGAGCATCGTTCTTCGGACTATAAGTGTTCAAAGTATATGCAAACCAAAGAAATTTTAAAAATAAAGACACTAGAAAAGTGCAGTATGCACGAAGCCCTTAAAAAGTATAGAGAAAATACTTCCCTCCCTTCCCTCACTGCTAGCTTTGCACATGTGCTTCAACCTACAAAAGAGGTATCCTATGTATCCAACACACCAACAAAAATTTCAGCCATCAACAATTTCACAAAATCTAAAAATAATCACAGAATTGCCGACAATGACTTGCCTAGTACATCAAAACAAAACGCAGAGGTCACCTCTGCTCCCAACTCATCAACAAACTCTTTAACTAGAAAAAATCACTCATCAAACGCCAAAAACAAACATATTTCCATCAACAAGCCTGCATCGATCAGTTCAGACTACAACAACGTCTCACATTCAGCTAAAAATATCAGCCACAACTGTACCCAACAAGCCTCTTTCTTAAATCTCAAACTTTTCAGTCCAACAACAGCCTCTCTCATTTCTAACTTAAACAACTCCTTAAACTCGCTTAATAAATATACTGACTTCAACAACACTACTACCAACACTACCGTGCAGTCTAATCCACCTAATCACGAAAATCTCTTTCCAACAACAAGCAATTCCAACGATAATAAATACTCTACTCAACATACTGAACAAATAGAAATTGACTCTGAATAAATACGCTTAGCCTTTACTCTCTTTTGAACTAGTACTCAATTGGTGACACTCAGCTTCAACTGACTGCTCATACGAGTTGATATTCTAGCTCTCTTCTGTTTCCCTTTTTCTTTTTCCTACATAGATCTTATGATTCCATTATTGCAATGGAATTTAAACGGCTACACTAATAATTACAATGAGCTTCAATTATTAATAAAAGATCATTCCCCAGCTATTATACTCTTAAATGAAACTCACATCTCTTTCAACTTGTCTGCTTTTACTCCTAAGCAGTACATTGGCATGTTTCACAATCTTCCACATATTAGCACAGGTAAAAGAGGTATTGCGATTCTCATAAGAAGAGATATTCCACACAAAATTAATGCCATTCAATCCAACTTGCTGGCTATGTCGATCGAAATTATCTCAGTTAAAAAAATCACCATTATCTGCACCTATATTGCACCAGATGAACATTTTACCAGTACAGACATCCTGCAATTAATCAACCAAGCTTCTACTCCTTTAATTTTCGCTGGTGATTTTAATGCATGGAGTCCACTATGGGGCTCTCCAATAGCCAACAAGAGGGGCAAATGCATTGAAGATGCTTTCCTTTCCTCTAACTTAATATGTTTGAATAACGGATCCGCGACACACTTTTCCATTCACTCCACTTTTTCCCATGTAGATCTTACAATGTGCACCGACACACTTGCCACAGAGTGCGAATGGAGTATACTCGATCACCTGCACGGAAGCGATCACTTCCCCAGTGTACTAAAATTGCACCTAGGTTCAACAACTAAAAACCACAAAATAAATAAGGTATTCAAAACTGATTACGCTGATTGGGAGAAGTTTCAGACACATTGCGAGATAAATGGCAATAAAACCCCAATATCTGACAACCCTAACCAAGAAAGTGCGAGGTTAACAAAAATTATCCGTTCAGCAGCGAATGTTAGCATTCCTCATACAAAGCCAACAGCAAGTTCAAAGAGTGTTCCTTGGTGGAATAAAGAAATCGCTGAATTGCGGGCAAAAAAACAGACAGCTTGGTATGAATACAAACGCGCTCGATCACTAGTCAACTTAATATCTTTCAGGAAAGCCAATGCTCTTTTCCGTCGTTCCGCGAAACAGGCCAAGCGTAAATCTTTTCAGGATTTCACAAGCAAAATAAATCCTTCGTCTAGTCCTAAGTTAATATGGAACGCTTTAAAAAAACTTTCTGGAGTGCCTAGAAATCTAACCATTCAATGTGTAAAGGGGCCAACAGGTTTGGTAACCAATCCATCCGATATTTCCGAGTTTTTTGCAAACCACTATTCTGAAACAAGCTCAGATATTTCATTCAGCACACAGTTTCAAACCTCTAAAACCACCACACTGTCCGACACTTCCTACTCTATCTCCCCTCTTTCTTTTTCTGCTAAACAAATAGAAACCAGCATTTCACTGTCTGAATTCGAGTTCGTTGCATCTACCGTTAAGGGTAAGTCCCCGGGGCAAGATAAAATTTCTTATCCAATTATCAGACATATGCCAAAAAGCCTCAAGCTCCGATTGGTAAAGCTTTATAACAAAATTTTCAATACTGGTGTCTACCCCCAATTTTGGAAAACGTCCTGTGTCATACCAATACTTAAACCACACAAATCCTCCGATGAACTTGCTAACTATAGGCCGATTTCCCTCCTTCCATGTATGGGGAAAAAGGTTAAGGCACGTTATATGCTTTAATCCAACTAGACTACTTCATTACTAACGCTTTGTCCAGCAAAAACCACGTGTCCGTACTATCTCTGGACTTTCACAGAGCTTTCGATAAAATTGGAGCCCATATTATTATTCGACAACTTAGAAAATGGAAAATAGGCCAGAACATGATACGTTTTATTACTAACTTTCTCACAAACAGAAAACTCAAAGTCAACGTAAATGGTTTTCTTTCTTCAACACTCCCGCTTTCTAATGGTACGCCGCAAGGCTCACCTCTTTCAGCCCTCCTTTTTATCATTGCTTTCGATGATATTAGTAGGATGATAATAAATTACAAAGGAGTTGAGCACCAGATCTATGCTGACGATGTCCTAATCTACACAAAAGTATCTGACGTTAATTTAGCTCAATCCTTATTTACTAATATACTCGCCAGAATTGAGACTTGGTCACTGGAGTCTTCACTTTCCTTAGACAAAACACATATCCTTCATGTATGTAGGAAGCAAATTTGCAACGGTATTTCACTAACCCACAACCAAACTAACATCGAATGTAAAACACAGCTGAAAATACTAGGATTAATTTTTGACTCTAAATATAATTTTAATGCTCACTGTAAATATGTCAGAAACTCGTTAATGTCACGATTAAATATTGTTAAATATCTCTCGTCAAAGCATTCATTTATTCTCCGAACACACTAGTCAATGTTGTCAGAGCTTTTCTAACTTCAAAAATAGATTATGGGCTCCCCATCTATGGCAATTGCTCCAAAAGCAGTATCAACCTTTTAAATGCACCTTACCATTGCGCAATACGGCGAAGTCTCCGGGCCTTTCCAACCTCGCCAATAAAAACGATAATGGCTGAATCTGGTTTACCAACTATTCAAAATAAAATTATAGATTCTTCGCTTCAAATTCTTGCGAAAACGGCTGAGAACACCAACCCATTACTTAATACAACTATCACGCATGCCACGAAAAAAGAAAAATTCCAAGAATACAATCGGCTATTTCGAGATGCTTAAGTTTCGCTGCAGAAAATAATATTTTACGTAACGCAACACGCAAATTCACCACTCGAAATCCTCCCTGTCTGATCAATGATAAAATACTACAGAATAAGCTTATGTTTTTGTCCAAGCAAAACACACCAAACGAAGTCTTTCAACAAACCTTTGCTGAACTGGAATCTAATTACACAAATAATGGCTGGAAGTTATTGTTAACGGATGGCTCCAAGTCCACCGACTCCACTTCGTTAGCAGTTGTCACTGCCACAGGAGAAATTATTTGCAATTGGCTTCTTCCCTCAACGGCCTCTGTATTTACCGCTGAAGGATCTGCTATCCTTCATGCAGTTAATTACGCAAAAAAGACTAAAGGAAAGTTCCTCATCTGTACAGACAGCAAATCGTGTATGTCTGCAATAACGTCTCCTTCCAATCGCAATCCCATAATAGAAGTTATCAGAGACGCGGTCATTGGTGCCCCTCAGAAAATCCAAGTAATGTGGATCCCTGGCCATGCTGGTATTACAGGCAACCACTTTGCAGACCTCGCTGCGAAAAATGTAGCCAGGACTCCTGCCTTAACATACTACGTCTCATCCAAGCAAGACATTCTTAACCTTATTAAGCACAAAAAGGCATCAAAAAACGCAAGCGAATGGAAAACATTTAAACATCACTACGCGGTCATAAACCCAGCCAGAAATCGTATAATCTACTCGTCAGCAGTTCCAACTAGCGCAATGAAGACATATACTCGATTAAGGATTGGACACACTATCATAACACACGTCCACTTACTATCGGGTAAAAGCCCATCCATTTGCCCCCTTTGCGAGGACACCGCTACTATCAAACACTTACTCACACTCTGTCCGATGCTTCACCCAACAGCCCACAACTCTGGCAACATTGATCTCATAAAACTACTAAGTGAACCTTCAGAAAAAAACGTGATGATTGTATATAGATTCTTAAAAACCAACGATTTGTTAAAATATATTTAAGCAAATTACATCTTTACTAACCCTTAGCAATTAGAATTTTTCACCTAGTTATAATTACATGACGGCTGAAGGCCTCGTAGCCAGTGCTGCGTTTATGTATTTATATAATAAAACTCTTTTTGTTATATGAATTATTATAAATAAATAAATAAATAAATACTTTCTTGTGAAATCACAACGCCTATTGCAACACTAGATGCGTCTGTGGTTAATACAAATGTCTTTGAATAGTTTGGTTGCACGCATCAATTCCATTTCCAATGCCAAATGTTTCTTTATTTTACTAATTGCTGAAATTCCATTTTGATCTAAATAATTAATAGTCTAATTTTTCATCCTGATTTTCAGTATGAGACTTTTTCGAATAATAATCATTTTCGTCATTCATTTCTGAGCCTCTTTCACCCAATATCGTATAGTTATCATTCATGTTGCCGGTAAATTCATCGGCTGGCGTTGTAGAACATTTTCGTTCCACAATATTTTTTTTATAATTATTATTTTTATTCTGCTGGTATAAAACTCCAGCTTGCGTTTTAGGATGCTTTTGCCCGAAAATAATTTGTTTTAATATAATATTGCCGGTAACATCTTCGGCTAGCTTTGCTGAAAATTGTATCCTGAAAAGAGGTCCGACTCTAATACATAGAAAATTACTTCGACTCCAAATATGGTTATTATGTGGCAATATTTAGCCTTTCACGGTTTTTATGCGCTTTATAATGGCTAATTCGTTCTTACTATATTAAACCCCAGGTTTAATGTAGCACGATATTGCTCCCGTATCGTCTAGAGCTTTTAAATTTTATTTAATTTTGAGATAGGGGAGTTCATCCCCTCTTCGCCTAAGAAATGGCTCTCATTTATATTATTAATTCTCTGATTTTTTTCTTGGGGGCGAAATCTATGTACGATTACTTTCGCTTGGTCCCTTTATCCAATGTGCTTCTTTGTTTTGAGCCCTATTAACCTGAACATTTGCGTTCATTTGTATTGGTTTTATATTTCGACTCAAATTTCCGTTAAGGGGTCAACCCTTTCATTAAAATCGCTGTTATAAAATCTAGATACAGATGGATCTATATCCAAAGGTGTCGGTTGGGAAAATTACTATATAACGTATATTGTTATTTGAGGGGTTGTTCCTTTGAAGAAATCTTAAATTAATATATTTAATCATGTTATAAAAATTCGTAGAGCATGGTCCCTATTCCTTTTATTTGGTTATTTTGTAATATCTGTGTTGTTTCCATGCGTCATAATTATTTTATTTATTAAAGGAGTCTATTTTTTTTTACCAGGTTTTAACATTCTATAACCGACATTACATTCTGCCTTAGGGTGCTTAGTTCCAGTTCTAATATATGTATAGGACGTTTGTCCGCATATACAAAGTCTAAGCGATATAGAATTGCATCGAAATTAAGTACCGTTCCATAGTTCGTTAATGCATAGTTTGCATCATACGTTATTTTATTTTGAAGAATTGTTATCGCAGCGAAGTATTTTCTACTATCCTTCACGTATAGGCTCATAGCGTTAAGCGCTATTAACATATGAATTCATCCTACCAGTAAATTCAGGTAAGGACTTAGCAATGTCTAATGACTTTTGGCATACTATATTGTCGTATATTGTTTGTGTTTGAAAATCAGTAGCACTACTAGTATTCCTACCATCTTTGTGCGTAATTGCTCTACTTCCTCACGTAAAGCTACAAGCAGTATATTATTGTCTGCAATAAGGGGAGTTATTAAATCTTCGGTCAAAGCGTCACCGTTAGCCATTTAGTCTTATTTTTTCGTGTTTCTGCTTTTTTTATAAGGTGGTTATTTTCACCAAAACCATAACAATTTGAGATAAATAATTTTTTTTATTTAGCTTGAACTATAGAACTTTTATTTTAATTTTTTGCTGTACAAGCCTTAATTTATGTGTTACCATCTTTTTGATTAATTATTTTCATTTTATCCTTATTAGGAAAGGATTAGAAAAGGATGTTATTCTGGAGGGTCTTGAGTTCAGAGTAGCAGAATTAAGCTTTTATTATAAACCGAAGGGTCCCCCTTGCGGTGGTAAATCGCAGTTTCAATATACAAGTATTTTATGATATGGCTGATCGAGCCCCTAGTTATTGTTCTTTCTTTTGCATGCACTAATCATAGCGATTGTGTCCCTATTTTCATAGTCTTCAACTGTAGCTTCTTTGGGTTTCCCTATATATGTATTTAAAAACAACCCTCACACATTATTTTTGCTTATTTATTTTGATCATTCTTTGGAACAATTTTTTAGTAAGGGTTTATTTTTTTCCTATGTTTTAAAAAATTCTTTGCAGTTCGTCAGTGTCCTAATCTGCTGGTAATAGCTCCGGATATATTACATATATTCTTAATGATTTTGATACAATTTATAATATTTTTATTTCCTTTTGTTATTTTGTTTTTCCATTTTGGGCACTCCTTAGTGTCATTACAAAAGTTGCAAAATGATAATTACAAATATAAGAAATTATAGTTGGGCTATTCCCATTTTTAATATAGTAACAGTAAATTTTAAATACAACTTACAAATACTTTATATTTAGCTGCATGTTGTCAAGTGCTCTAGTCTTTATTATCTGGGTCAAATTTGAGAGGACTTTATTATTGGCCGTTGTGCTATGAATAAATCCAAGTGTACTTTTCCTTGTCCCATGGATATAGTTTTATAAATAAACTATGTAGTTCATGTTATGGAAACAGTTTTTCACAAGCTATCAGCGGGCTATCAGTTCTCCAACATAAGTGAAAACCTCAGTTTTACACCAATTAAGTTTGTTCGTGCATTTTACACCAATCAATTTTTTTTTTTAATTTTTCCGAGTTTCTGCGAAAAATAAATTTTCCCACCTTTTAACACCATTGCCTTGAATTCGGGCACAAGACCGCGTTAATTAACTAGCATGGCCCCGGGTTGGGCGCCCATTAAATTCTCTTTCGAGGTAAGGAATAAAACAATAAAAGGAGCCACATCCGCCGACACGTGGACTCCAATAAAACGGACGTTATTACTGATTAAGTCCTGATTAAAATCTGCTCTTTATTTCTATAAGAACTTATATTTATACATTTTTTATTCTTAATCTTAAAACTGTTCATCCAAACAAAATATTTATTATTATGTAAATATTGGTTTCGGGTGAATTTCAATTGCGTTGCTGCATAAATGCAAAGATGCAATGTCAATTGTTCATTAGTGTGGAAATTCATCCCTTTTTGTTACAATGACTTGCAATCCGAATTGGCCGGACATTGTAAGTAATATTGATCCTAATGAAACATATAATTTTGTGCGTGTATTTAAATCGAAGTTGGAATATTTCATATCAAGCATTTAGAAAAAGGATGTTTTTGGCAAAGTTGAGCCTGTATATATAAAATCGAAATTCAAAACAAAGGTTTTGCCTCATGCCTACATTTTGATAACTTTATGTGAAAATGACAAAATTGTCGGTCCGGCTGATATCGTTCAAATTGCTTGTGCGGAGATACCGGATAAAATTTTACAGCCAAAATTACATGAATGCGTTGACAAACACATGATCTAAGGTTCGTGCGGTGTTTCGAATCCTACCAATACAAGTACATATATTATATGTTTGTATGCAAAATGGAAAATGTTCAAAAGAATTTCCAAATGATTTTGTACAATCAACAAAAACGGCAGTTAATGCTTATCTGTTGTATATACGACACTTCGCTGCAGAGCACTGCATATATACAATGTTAAATTTTCGTCGATCTGGCAGCTACATCATTTTTTAATTTACAGTTATTTTTTCAACAAACGGCAATTGTACCTTATCACTACTTTCCTTTGGTAGAGTGTCGCAAATATTGTTGAACTTTTGTGAATATTCGTAGTAAAGAGTAAGCTTCTTTTTGATATATTAAATTCACCGTGATAAATGTTCATTATTTGTGTGAATTATTGTGAATGTACATATAATAAAATTTAAGTAAGTCCCAAAATTTTCTTCCCCAAATAACAAATTCGATCTTAACACGAATTATTTTTGCAAGATTTATAATGTATTATTGCATAAGTGCAATATCATGCGTTTGCCCCGATGAGAGCCATGGTTGCATATACCATATGCAAATATATTGCACATGTACAATACCATGCATTTAAGCAAAAAATTTTACTTATACGATGATGTTGATGAAGCAAATTTTGAATTGGATATACATCGACGC
>NW_024395977.1:18157629-18175211 GCF_016617805.1 Bactrocera tryoni
AAACAAATATGTATTCCAGATGAGCACTTTGCTGAGACTGAAAAGGCAGCCGAGAAACAGGTTCGTCGCTACTACATGGGATATGCCATATACCAGAAGGTTTTATGTAGTCTAAAATGCGAAAAATGTGCACTTTTAATGCGAAAGAGTGATAACTCTTTGGAACACTCATAGCAACTTCTGTTTTATAAAAGGTAAAAAGAAATATATGAAATAAAAAGTACATTAGTCAAATAACTAAAACGCTTTTCTCTCTTTTTAATTTCAGATTCTTCAAAAACTAATAATGTTCTGTTTATTTCTTTCAGAGTAGAATTAAGTTGTAAATAGTTTGTAGTGGTAGTTTTAGTATTAGTTATTGTTAGTTAGTTTTAGTATTTATTACGTAATACATGTGAGCCAAACTTTAAAAAAAGCTGATGAAAAATACCCAAAAAACCCAAAAGGTAAACGAAATATATGTAATAAAAGTACATTAGTCAAATAACTAAAACACATTTCTCTCTTTTTAATTTCAGATTCTTCAAAAACTAATAATGTTCTTTTTATTTCTTTCAGGGTAGAATTAAGTTGTAAATAGTTTTTAGTAGTAGTTTTGGTATTAGTTATTGTTAGTTAGTTTTAGTATTTATTACGTAGTATATGTGAGCCAAGCTTTAAAAAAAGCTGGTGAAAAAGACCCAATCTTTATTGATTAGGTTGTGGGAGAATTTGTGGTTGTAGGTAGACAAATTCTGAAAATCGTGTTTTATTAAAATTATATTCTCTTAATAAGCTTGTATATGTATATCTATACTAATATTATAAAGAGGAAAGATTTGTACCTATTTTTGTATGTTTGTAATGAATAGGGTCAAAAAGTACTGGAGCGATTTAAAAAATTCTTTCACCAATAGAATGCTACATTCTTCCAATTTGACATAGGCTACATTTCATTTCGAAAAAAATTAGGGATCCTTGGTAAAATTTGAACAATTTAACCGAAGGTGTGGAAAAATGAGTCTTAAAATGTCTTTCGTCGAATGCGCTGCTGAAACTATTAGCGATAGAACAAAATAATGTACAACAATATTGAAGAACATCATAATGTCTACAACCGAGGTGGAGGATGGCTTTTACGGAGAGAAAAATTCGAATAATTGCCGGAAAACCCTTAAAACCAGCCCTTTTGTTTTTCCCATACAAACGAATGAATGTTTGTTTGTTAGTAACGCTAAGAGAACGGCTGAACCAATCTTTATGAAATTTTCAGAGGTTGTTCGTTGGGGATCAAGGAAGGCTTAGAAATAAAAATACCTTATACTTTTCATGAAGAAAAGTCAGAAAATTGGATAATTCCAAAAAGTAATTTTTTTATATACAATTTTTTTTTCAATTTTTGTTTGTTTTGTTTTTCAATATTTTGATTTGTAAATTATTTAAATTGTTCAATTTCGGTCGCTTGTTTTTTTATTCCGGCTATTCAAAGAAAAATTATTGAAAATTATTCAGTGAACACTTTATGTGTGTTTCACACAAAGAGGTCAATTGCAGATTGAAATTTGTTACGAAGCCACGAAGAGATCGCCCTAATATCGGTCGGCGTTCGTTTTGCCATCAACGTATGGCAGCCCAAGGCAAGGAAAGGCAAGAAGTACTTCCAGGATGCGGTGACAAACTTTCGGGATTATGGATCGCGGTGAATCAGCAAGCGATCGTCACGATGTATATGCCATAGAAATTCTATTGCTACAAATATGAAAATGATAACGAAATAATGCGAATATGCATATTTCTGAAGATCATTAATTTTTTTTGAAGAAATGAACGGAATGACCCATGCCGTGTTTATATGAGCACATTTAAGTTCACTTGGCCCTTCTTCATTTTATAATAGTCGATATTAATATAATGAAATAATAATTTATTTAAAACTATTTTTTTTTAATTTTTCCCGATTTTGTAAAAAAAAAAATAAAATTTTTACCATTTTTCGGAAAACAATGGTTCATATAACACAAAATAATTACGCATATGTGACTCAGAGAATGCTTTTTTACATTCTCTGTGTGACTTTGCATATTTTACTTCAAAGCATTTATCTTTACTCATTCTCGCATGAATTCAGTCGTCAACGTGCTCATTTCTGCTAAATAGCAGCGAGAATGGTGAATCTTCTTCTTCTTCTTCTTAATAGGCGTAGACACCGCTTACGCGATTATAGCCGAGTTAACAACCATCCGGACAACATGACCTAGCTAGCGTAGCCGCTGTCTTTTAATTCGCTGAACTATGTCACTGTCGTCATATATCTCGTACAGCTCATCGTTCCATCGGATGCAATATTCGCCGTGGCTAACGCGCAAAGGACCATAAATCTTTCGCAGAACTTTTCTCTCGAAAACTCGTAACGTCGACTCATCGGTTGCTGTCATCGCCCAAGCCTCTGCACCATACAGCAGGACGGGAATTATGAGCGACTTATAGAGTTTGGTTTTTGTTCGTCGAGAGAGGACTTTGCTTCTCAATTGCCTACTCAGTCCGAAGTAGCACCTGTTATCAAGAGTTATCCTGCGTTGGACTTCTAGGCTGACATTGTTGGTGGTGTTTACTCTGGTTCCAAGATAGACGAAATTATCTACGACTTCAAAGTTACGACTGTCAACAGTGACGTGAGTGCCAAGTCGCGAGTGCGACGACTGTTTGTTTGATGACAGGAGATATTTCGTCTTGCCCTCGTTCACTGCCAGACCCATTTTCTGTGCTTCCTTGTCCAGCCTAGAGAAAGCAGAACTAACAGCGAGGGTGTTGAGGCCGATGATATCAATATCGTCGGCATACGCCAGCAGCTGTACACTCTTATAGAAGATGGTACCTTCTCTGTTCAGTTCTGCAGCTCGAACTATTTTCTCCAAAAGCAGGTTGAAGAAGTCGCACGATAGGGAGTCGTCTTGTCTGAAACCTCGTTTGGTATCGAACGGCTCGGAGAGGTCCTTCCCGATCCTGACGGAGCTTTTCGTGTTGCTCAGCGTCAACTTACACAGCCGTATTAGTTTTGCGGGGATACCAAATTCAGACATCGCGGCATAAAGGCAGCTCCTTTTCGATCTGTCGAAAGCAGCTTTGAAATCGACGAAGAGGTGGTGTGTGTCGATTCTCCTTTCACGGGTCTTTTCCAAGATTTGGCGCATGGCGAATATCTGGTCGGTTGTTGATTTTCCAGGTCTAAAGCCACACTGATAAGGTCCAATCAGTTTGTTGACGGTGGACTTTAATCTTTCACACAATACGCTCGATAGAACCTTATATGCGATGTTGAGCAGGCTAATCCCACGGTAGTTGGCGCAGATTGTGGGGTCTCCTTTTTATGGATTGGGCATAGCACACTTAAATTCCAATCGTTGGGCTTTCGTCCGACCATATTTTACAAAGAAGCTGATGCATGCTCCTTATCAGTTCTTCGCCGCCGTGTTTGAATAGCTCGGCCGGTAATCCATCGGCCCCCGCCGCTTTGTTGTTCTTCAGGCGGGCAATTGCTATTCGAACTTCTTCATGGTCGGGTAATGGAACGTCTGCTCCATCGTCATCGATTGGGGAATCGGGTTCTCCTTCTCCTGGTGTTGTGCGTTCACTGCCATTCAGCAGGCTGGAGAAGTGTTCCCTCCATAATTTAACTATGCTCTGGGCATCAGTGACTAGATCACCTTTGGGGGTTCTACAAGAGTATGCTCCGGTCTTGAAACCTTCTCTAAGCCGCCGCATTTTTTCGTAGAATTTTCGAGCATTACCTCTGTCGGCCAGCTTATCAAGCTCTTCGTACTCACCCATTTCGGCCACTCTTTTTTCCTGCAAATGGGTTTCGCTTCCCTCTTCACCTCTCGGTATCTATTTCATCCTGCAAATTCCATCCAAAAGTACATTAAGCTACATTAAATTCAGCGAAATATTTTCACATATGTTTTCACCTTCCTGCCTTACTTTGGCATTAAACTTACTGAAAACAATTTTAATTTTGTGGGCGACGCAGCTGTCATAGGTGTTCTCAAGATCACAGTAGAAGGCACCTTCAAACTAATCGTTCTTTTCCTCCTTCGGGGCGTGCACGCAATTTGGCGTGATATTGAAAAATTCTCTCTTGAGGCGAATACTGGCTAGCTATTTAATCACCGGAATTTCTCGGTAATCACAAAATCGCATGACAGTTTTTAACAATGATATCAACCCTTCATTTAGCGAGGGCTTTCGCCGGTTAGAAAGAAGCACCTTCCCTACAGAAAATTTGGTCCTTCCAAGTGCATATTTTTCAATCATTTAGCAATAGCCAGCCCTCCTCGCCGTTTTGCACAGCATTTGGGGTCCGCGCCGTAAAAAAAAATTAAGAGGAAACAACAGGTTGTAAACTCGACTATAATCACGTAAACGGTGTCTAAGTGAAGAAGTATTTTTTTCTTATTGTAGTGGACACTATTGTATTGTTACATTTCCAAGACTTTTTTCTAGTGTTTCATTGGATTTCTTCTTTACATGATAGGTACCAACTCCACCGCAACCCAAATGTAATGCCTAGGTAATTGACTTCATAAGCGCAATCTACCAATCACAGAATATCTGTATCAAATTTCAGCGAACTATCCCATTTGGTACTCGGTTTATTTATTTCATGTATGGCAAGAGAGGAGCAGAATTGATTCGTCTAACCATTCCGATAGCTTCGATATATATTTATAACTCAAAATCTTGCCATGAATACATCAAAACTTAATCTCCGTACAATATTTTCAGAGCGTATATAAATACGTAAACATACAAAATTCTATGTACATATGTAATACCTCCTCACTACGTCTCCTCAGAAAAGTCAATTCGTGTACTTATCTGTCTCATTGCGATAAATCACAGTTTCCAGCAGCGCAAGTAATTCCTGTTTATCGCTAATTGTTGGTTTAGTTAACGAAAAACGACAATGCGAGCGCCGAGATAGAAGAGTAGATAATGAAATTGCAGGTGAGGCTGTTTCAATGTTTTCATTGGTATTGTTTTTTTTTACGTGGCGGGTCCCAAGCCTAGCGCACAACTCCCCTGTGGCAAGGGGATGTTTCGCCTTCTCACTTTAGCTCGCCTTCGAACGGATATCCTTAGGCTACCCAGAGGATACTTGGTGAAAGACCGGAAGTAGTGAGCTGCTTGAGCCATGTGTAAAAGAATCGTTTCTGGCCACTCCCAAGTGAATGGCGATCAGAGAACTTTCCTCACTTGCGTGAACTTCTACACATGACTCCATCCTCCATTTATTTTTTTACATTAAGTAAAAATGAGTCAAAATAATGTATTAAGAGCTACACCGAAATGTGTACTCTTTATTTATACTCTTAAGACTAACTAATTACATACATAGGTCATACTTCTATTTATACTAACTAGTATGTTTACTTATTACTAGTTGACAGTTTGTTAAGATACTGATTATTATTATTATTTGTTTAGGTTTGTTTACATATATATTGTTTGCTTAGATACATTTGCCTTGTTTTAAGATAAGGTTGTTGTGGTATTCAAACTTAATGTTGTTTTGATACTTGTTTGTTTAGGATTGTTTGTTGTAGTGATAGTGCATTTCAATTTTTCCAACTCAAGGTTGTTTTGATGCATTCTGTTTACTGAAACAAAAGGTTGTTTTGATGTTTGTTACTTGGCTTGGTATTGTTCCACCTTTTCAGGAATTGTCGCTGTCCGCTGTTCCAGGGTCCGTTGTGAATTTTGCTGAATTCGCCGCTGTCCGTTTTTTCAGGATCTGCTTTTCGTTCATTCTGGAAGTATTGTCCGCCGTTATCGGACTTATACTTACATCCATTGCCATTTGTTTTTGCACTTTTTGCAGCCATTTAGTGCTGGAAGTCCTACTTCCTATTGTGAATTTTTTTGATGTATTCCTTTCGGAATCAAATCTGACGTTTTGGATAGCAAATAAATTTGCCATCCCGGTTGAGCTCCCAGTTAATTTTTACGTTAAGTAAAAATAAGTCAAAAGAATATATTTTGAGCTGCACCGAAATGTGTACTCTTTATTTATACTCTTAAGACTAACTTATTACATAGGTCTTACTTCTATTTATACTAACTAGTATGTTTACTTATTACTAGTAGATAATTTGCTAAGATACAGATTATATTATTTGTTTAGGTTTGTTTACATATATATTGTTTGCTTAGATATATTTGCTTTGTTTAAAGATAAGGTTGCTGTGGTATTCAAACTCAATGTTGTTTTGATACTTGTTTGTTTATGATTGTTTGTTGTGGTGATAGTGCATTTAAATTGTTTCAACTCAAGGTTGTTTTGATGCATTCTGTTTACTGAAACAAAAGGTGGTTTTGATGTTTGTTACTACTATAAAGAATACATTCCTTAACTCGCGTGTGGGTGGTGTTGATGTGTGGGTCCTGTGGTATGTGGTGTAAGTTCGGATGCTACCGAACATTTTATACTATTGCAACTTGCACGAATCAAAGCCAGCGGATACCTCAAGACCAACGTCAATCAGATGATCTGAATCCGAGCAAGTTTATATATGCATATACTACATAATTTAGACCGATTCTTGATATCAGGTTTCTGAGAAAAACGAAAATCAATATATCTAGTATATGGGAGTTGGAATAAATCGACTCGATTTTATCTATTTTTACCAATACTACAGTTAACATGCCACTTACTAAAAAAATGTTCCCTGATATTAGTTATATGGAGACATAGATACACTGTTAGAATCAAAAGATGCTCTCTCAATTTTGTTAAAATAGCTAACATATTGGCCGATATATGCGGTATAAAATCACCGGAATTTCGAAAATTTTTATAGTTATTAGGTAGAAAAATTTACCCGATTCAACCCAATTTTGATACACAGAGATAATTTTATCAACAATAGATTTTCTCTGAAGTTTAATTGTGTATCCCATACATTGATCGATATTTCCAATCAAAAGTCAACTATAAATACAGGGGTCAACACATTCGCTACCTAGGGGCTTGAACATTTTTGGCAGGCTGTTTACAATTGATGGTTATAAGGTGCCATAATCTAAAGACATTATTCGTGCAAAGTTGCAGCCCTTTGCAATAATTGCTTCTTGATTTGTGTACTGGATAGTGAAACAATAAAATGGATTTCAAAATACTATACCATACTTGAATATAGTACAATGGTATTCGCTATACTTCTATCTTAGCGCCCATTTTCGCACTGTCATATAAGAATTTGATAATAATGACACGTACTAAAGTTAGTCAAAATCGGTTCGTAAGTTCCCGAAATATGTGATTTTACGCCCATTGTCCAATCTTTCCACCGGTTCCCATAAAGCCCTTTCATACCATCTCATTTTCTTGGGCGTAATCAGTTATTAAATTTATCTCGCTTTTAGTAGTTTTTAACAGTACCGTTATATGGAGAATGAGCAGGGTTATCTTCCGTTTTCATCAATTTTCACACTGTCGGCAGTAATTCTTATAAGATTTGTACTCAGCAAATTTGGTTGTTGTAGCTTTAGTGGATTAGAAGATATGCATACTAAACCTGTTAGAGGCCGAGCCATGCCCACTTTTTAAACTTTTTTTTCACAAGAGTCATTTCTTACTCGCCCGGGACCAATATGGTTATCTGTAGTACTAGATTCCAACACAAGAAAATTCATCAAGCCACCTGGCCGTCTCCGGATCGCAAAACCACCAACCAGATCGATCATGTTGTGATAAACGGAAGACACGTCTCCAGTGTTTTAGACGTGCGTGGGCTCCGAGGTCCTAACATCGACTCAGATCACTACCTTGTTGCAGCCAAGACTCGCACCCGCCTCTGTGCAGAAAACGCACATCAACAAACACAAGTACGGTTCGACGTCGAGAAACTCCAATCACAAGAGACAGCAAGCCTGCTCTCTGAGAGCATTCGTCAACAACTCGGTATAAGGGAACTGTGGGACGGCATTTCAAACTCCTTACGTACAGCTGCTACTGAAAATATTTTTTCGGAAAATGCAAAGAACAGCTGGTACGACGAGGAGTGCCGTGTCACAGCGGAGAGAAAACAGACTGCCTACCTCGCAACGTTACGATCGACCACTACGTGGGATGCGATAAATACCGAGGCTTGAAAAGGGAAGCGAGACCCTTTTGCTGGCAGAAAAAGAAAAAGGCCGAAATGCGTGAGTATAAAGAGCTTGACAGCTGGCCGACAGGGGTAACGCTCGAAAATTCTACGAAAAGATGCGGAGGCTAACAGAAGGTTTCAAGACCGGGACATACTCTTGTAGAACCTCCAAAGGTGATTTAGTGACCGATGCCTAGAGCATACTAAAATTATGAAGGGAGCACTTCTCCAGCCTGCTGAGTGGAAGTAAATGTATAACACCAGGAGAAGGCGAATCCGATTCCCCAACCGATGACGATGAAGCAGACTTTCCATTGCCCGATCATGAAGTAGTTCGAATAGCAATTACCCGCCTGAAGAACAACAAAGCGGCGGGGGCCGATGGATTGCCGGCCAGACGTGGATATGCCGGTCGAGCTATTCAAACACGGCGGCGAAGAACTGATAAGGAGCATGCATCAGCTTCTTTGTAAAATATGGTCTTACAAAAGCATGCCCAACGATTGAAATTTAAGTGTGCTCTGCCCAACCTTGAATCTGCTCTAACTACCGTGGGATAAGCCTCCTCAACATCGTGTATAAGGTTCTATCGAGCGTATTGCGTGAAAGATTAAAGCCCACCGTCAACAAACTGATTGGACCTTATCAGTGTGGCTTCAGACCTGGCAAATCAACAACTGACCACATATCCACCATGCGCCAAATTTTGGAACAGACCCGTGAAAGGAGAATCGGCACACACCGCCTCTTCGTCGATTTCAAAGCTGCTTTCGACAGCACAGAAAGGAGTTGCCTTTATGCCGCGATGTCTGAATTTGGTATCCCCGCAAAACTAACACGGCTGTGTAAACTGACATTGAGCAACACGAAAAGTTCCGTCAGGATCGGGAAGGAGCTCTCCGAGCCGTTCGATACCAAAACGAGGTTTCAGAGAAGGTGACTCCCTATCGTGCGACTTCTTCAATCTGCTTCTGGATTGTGGATAATTTCGCCTATATTGGAACCAGTAAAAACACTACCAAAAATATCAGCCTGGAAATCCAAAGCAGGATATCTCTTGCCATTAGATGCTACTTCGGACTGAGTAGGCAATTGAGAAGCAAAGTCCTATCTCGACGAACAAAAACCAAACTCTATAAGTCACTCATAATTCCCGTCCTGCTATATGGTGCAGAGGCCTGGACGATGACAAAAACTGATGAGTCGGCGTTGCGAGTTTTCGAGAGAAAAGTTTTGCCAAAGATTTATGGTCCTTTGCGCGTTGGCCACGGCAAATACCACATTCGATGGAACGATGAGCTGTATGAGATATACATATGATGACATTTACATCGTCCAGCGATTTAAAAGACGCTGGCTAAGTCATGCTGGTCGAATGGACGAAAGCACTCCAGCTCTGAAAGTATTCAACGCAGTACCCGCCGGGGGAAGCAGAGGAAGAGGAAGACCTCCGCGACTGGCACACTGTTGTTAACTTGGCTATAATCGCGTAAGCGGTGTCTACTGCAGTAAAGAAGAAGAAGGAACTCATATACCAAGTTTCATTGAGATATCTCAATTTTACTCAAATTACAGCTTGCATGGACGGACGGACGGACAGTTAGACAATCAACTGACATTTCAATTTTTCTCGTCGCCCTGATCATTTATATAAATTATTTTTAGGCACTAGTGCGCTTTATTCAGGCTCGATCAGAACTGAACTCTAAAACATTCTTACTCTTAAGTCTAAAGGCCTAACTATAATGTGCATAAGCTGCCGATGTTACTGTCAAAAAATTAACGAAAAGCCTGTCAAATGCATAACGAACGCAGAGTAGACATTTGAATGACTATAATGTGCTTACATGCATAAGAAGAAAGTGTCAATAAGCAATTTGTGTTTTGGTTTTCTTTCGTTTGAATTTTGCAAAAATGAACAGAAAGTTAAAATATTTAAAAACAATAAAAATCCTTACGTCTGTTTTAGACGGAATACGCATATTGACAGAAATTAGTGAAATTACAAAAAAAAAGAGTTCGGTCGTGTTCAGTGAGGGAAATAAACAGAAAGGGGAAGAAGGATGGTTACTTTGTACGATTCCTGGAAATGAAGAGGATTGACCACGCTGATTTTTTTATATACACGCGAATGACGCCACAAGTATATGGGCTTTTGCTTACTCTTGTTGAGCCCTTTTTAAAAAAGAATTCGTTGAGGGAGCCTGTGCAACCGGAATGTCGATTAGCTTTGACATTACAGTAAGTTTGTTCATTTTAATATATTTTTATTATGTGTTATTCTTTTTTCTGTTTCTTAAAGATATTTGTCACAAGGAACTTCGTTTCAATCGTTGGCATGGTTTTCAACTGGGGAAGGAAACTGTTAGGCGCATTGTTCTGGAGACAGCTGAAGTCCTTTGGACAAAGTTAGGCGCTGTATCTGAGCCTAATGAAGAAGATTTCTAAGCAAATTTCTCAAGACTTCTGGGAACTGTGGAATATGCCCAACTGTGTTGGATCTATTGATGGGAAGCATATCGCTATTCGATGCCCACCTAAAAGCGGTAGTCAATTTTTCTGCTACAAAAATTTTTTTTCTATTGTATCGTTAGCAGTGTGTGATGCCCGATATCGGTTTACCTATATAGATATTGGTGCATATGGAAGTCAGAGTGATGGTGGTGAGGACTTTTATAATTGTGCATTTGTTTTTTTTTATTAATATTATTGTTTCTTTTTACATGTAAAGGTATTTTTCAAGTGAGTCGATTGGGAAAGAGGTTATTAGATCATAAACTCCCCATCCCTCCAGCGAAAAACTTACCAAATACGCAACTAAAAACTCCACACTTCTTCGTTGGTGATGCTGCCTTTCCTTTAGGGACAAATTTAATGCGACCATATCCTGGGGGAATGCTACCAAATGAAAAAGAGGTGTTTAATAAAAGGTTATCAAGAGCTCGTCGCACAATTGAAAACTCTTTTGGAATACTAGTAGCGCGTTGGCGAGTTTTACTAACAACATTACATTTATTTCCTGAAAATGCAGAAAAAATTGTTTTAGCGTGCGTTGCCTTACATAATTTTATTATGTTTAACAACGTTAATGCATCTTCGTATATTGCAAGCAACTATGCTGATTGCTAATGGTGATTTTCAACTATGCTGATTGGGAGGACTCTAAGTTCTTTGGAAATTAGAAATAACTTATGCAGACTTTTCATAAAACATATTCTAAAATCACATATCTAACATCATTTCGAACTTGTTTATTTCTTTTTTAATAAAACTAAATGGAGTTTAATTAAATTCATTCAATTGTTTTTATTATAAATTAAAAGAAAAATACTTCAGGAACAATTACTCAAAAGCGTTTTAAAAAATAAGGAAATCATGTTGAATTCTTTTCAATTTCATTTTTGCCTATTTTCGCGACGTAAGCGATATAATTCTGATATCATTTTTTCTTGGAAACTGTCTTTGACCGACACTGGCAGGTCTTGCATCAGACACAAAACCGTCGTCATAAAGGCCTCATCAGTTTCACTTCTTTCAGCCGGCGCCGCTATCTGCTTTTCTATGTTCTCCATTGTTGCGCCAAGTTTCTGGTAGAGACTTTCAAGGGAGAGACTTTTTTGTTTCTTCGGAGGTGGCGATGAAATTTCATTTACACTATCACACGTAGATGAATCCAATATAGAGTCTGCATTTGCTTCTGCATTATCACGAGTGCTGCACAATGAAAAAGTTATATTTAAAAACATTAAAATTTATACAAAGTACCTACCGACGCGGTGGGACGGAGTCTTTTAGAAACATCATGGGTTTTAAAAAACGCCATTCCTCTAAGTAGCTCATTCCGCTTCCTGATGGAGCTTCTAACCTTTTTATTTCTTTACAGAAGCGCTCCCGGAGTAGCTTCCATCTATGTTTGCATTCTGGATCTTTTAATTGAAACAAACATAAAAAATATATAATACAAAAATATATATTTCTATAACAGTGTTAATACATACCACTTTTACCGCATAGTTCTGCGATTGCTTTCCACGCTTTGTCTTTATTTACGCGATTGAAATAAAAGGCATTTTTTTTCTCGTACAAACATTTATATTTTTCCACACTCTCTATTAAATTTTTGTATAAAACACTCGTCGTCCTCCATATTCAAATATACAATGATTTTATCTGTTGAAACGAAAACACTCTTCTTCCTTTTCGTTTTCAAATTCAAAATGATGTATCAGTTGACAAAAAGCGAAAACAGCTGATTCCGTACGGAAAGTGCGATCAGTTTCGCACTTTGCTTAAGCAAATGACATTTGGAAAAACTTAACGAAATTTGATGTAAAGTACATTATAGATGCAACATACAATTTGTGTGTATTCGGACAGTTGCTTACGCTGGCTTAAGCTAGCTTAAGCCGTCCTCACTGCCGCTGCCGTCGTCGCTGCTGTCGTCTCTGTCGTTGCTATGTTTTGTCAGATGCAGTGTCAGCGAATCCCACGATTACGCCGACTTGCGTGTATTGTAAGTCGTCGCTTGTTTGCGCTATATTTGTGCTACGCCAGCGGATCCCACGGTTACGGTAGCTTGTGTGTATCGTTTGTTGTTGCTTGTCGTTGGATCATAACTCGGGCCGTTGGTCATGGATTGGGGTGGTGTTAATGTTCAGCATTGCTTGAAACGGATGTTAGGCAGACAATGCTGACTTGGTTTTTGGTGGTTTGCGTTTCGAGTTAACTCCTCCCTTCCTAAGTAGGAATCGTCCCCGATTCTCTCGGTGACCTCTCTTACTAAGACATTCATTGCCTTTTTCCCGGTGTGTTTTTATACTCTCGCAACAATGTTGCTAAGGAGAGTATTATAGTTTTGTTCACATAACGGTTGTTTGTAAGTCCTAAAACTAAAAGAGTCAGATATAGGGTTATGTATACCAAAGTGATCAGGGTGACGAGTAGAGTCAAAATCCGGATGTCTGTCTGTCCGTCCATCTGTCCGTCCGCCTGTCCGTCCGTCTGTTCGTCCGCCTGTCCGTCCGTCTGTCCGTCCGTCCGTGCAAGCTGTAACTTGAGTAAAAATTGAGATATCTTGATGAAACTTGGTACACGTATTCCTTGGCTCCATAAAAGGTTAAGTTCGAAGATGGGCAAAATCGGCCCACTGCCACATACAAAATGGCGGAAACCGAAAACCTATAAAGTGTCATAACTAAGCCATAAATAAAGATATTAAAGTGAAATTTGGCACAAAGGATCGCATTAGGGAGGGGCATATTTGGCCGCAATTGTTTTGGAAAAGTGGGCGTGGCCCCGCCCCCTACTAAGTTTTTTGTACAAATCTCGGAAACTACTATAGCTATGTCAACCAAAGTCTACAGAGTCGTTTTCTTCAGGCATTTCCATATACAGTTGAAAAATGGAAGAAATCGGATAATAACCACGCCCACCTACCATACAAAGGTTATGTTGAAAATCACTAAAAGTGCGTTAACCGACTAACAAAAAACGTCAGAAACACTAAATTTTACGGAAGAAGTGGCAGAAGGAAGCTGCACCCAGGCTTTTTTTTTAAATTTTAAATGGGCGTGGCGCCGCCCACTTATGGACCAAGAACCATATCTCAGAAGCTACTAGACCGATTTTAATGACATTCGGTATATAATATTTTCTTAACACCCTGCTGACATGTACGAAATATAGGTGAAATCGGTTCACAACCACGCCTTCTTCCAATATAACGCTATTTTGAATTCCATCTGATGCCTTTTCTGTATAATACGAGTATATACATTAGGAACCAATGATGATAGCGGAATAAAACTTTACAAAACAAGTAAGGAAGGGCTAAGTTCGGGTGTCACCGAACATTTTATACTTTCGCATGGTAAAGTGATAATCGAGATTTCATAATACGTCATTTACATATTTTTCATATACCGTATTTTTGAACTGTATATGGAAATGCCTAAAGAAAACGACTCTGTAGACTTTGGTTGACATAGCTATAGTAGTTTCCGAGATTTGTACAAAAAACTTAGTAGGGGGCGGGGCCACGCCCACTTTTCCAAAACAATTGCGGCCAAATATGCCCCTCCCTAATGCGATCCTTTGTGCCAAATTTCACTTTAATATCTTTATTTATGGCTTAGTTATGACACTTTATAGGTTTCGGTTTCCGCCATTTTGTGGGCGTGGTCGAAGTGGGCCGATTTTTGCCCATCTTCGAACTTAACCTTCTTATGGAGCAAGGAATAACGTGTGCAAAGTTTCATCAAAATATCTCATTTTTTACTCAAGTTACAGCTTGCACGGACGGACGGACAGATGGACGGATGGACGGACGGATGGACGGACGGACAGACATCCGGATTTCGACTCTACTCGTCGCCTTGATCACTTTGGTATATATAGCCCTATATCTGACTCTTTTAGTTTTAGGACTTACAAACAACCGTTATGTGAACAAAACTATAATACTCTCGTTAGCAACATTGTTGCGAGAGTATAAATATGGTATTTGAAAAATATGTAAATGACGTATAATGAAATCTCGATTATCACTTTATCATGCGAGAGTATAAAATGTTCGGTGACACCCGAACTTAGCCCTTCCTTACTTGTTTTTATTGTAAATAATAGCGTTGTTACGTACGTTCAACACTATTTCTACTTGTGTTAACGAGTCGAATCCTATAATTGCATCAAATTGGTTAGGTGTGTCTAGCACAAAGAATGGGAAGATTTGTCCAAAAATTTTAATAAGGTACTTTCTTCGCGATGAGAGCGATTGCTCCCACAAAAGTAACAATTTTTCTGGTAATGCAGCTGTGCATATATTTACCAGAATGGGGTTCCAATTATCTGTGGGAATATTCTGTGTCGATAAAACCGACAAACAATTTGAAACAGTGGATTGAAGCTTTATGAACTCTTCACATGTTTCTTTCTGAATTTTTGGTAGATTCATTAATATCGTCACCTGTTTGTCGACCAATATTCTCTCGTTTTCATAACGTGCTTTTAGAGCTTTCCAAGCAAAATTAAAATTTTCGTCATTGAGAGCGATCTGTTTCACTATTATGCCTGCCTGACCTTTGGTTTTGTATCTAAGGTGATACAATTTCTGCGCTTGTGGCAATTTAGGATGGTTTATGTACACAGCTGTAAACATGTCCCGGAAGGACGGCCACTGTTCATAACCACCATGAAATATATCTGTGTCGTATACTGGCACTTTAAGGTGAATGCCTGAACTTGCCTCTTGGGCTTGTATTTGTGGCAGCTCCACTCTCGGTTGTGGAGTAGGTGCAATTGCTCTTAATAGCTTTAGTTGATCAGAAAACATTGCTTTTGTGTCTTCGAACTGGTCTAGGCAGTGCTCATACTTGGTGTAAGCCGAGGATTTAAAATTTTCCGGTAAATCTGAGTCGTCAGATTCTACGATTGCGTCATATGCCGCTTGGACACGCGTCCAGAAGTTGTCTAAATTGTCTTTCTTGATTTCTAATACCGATTCAGAATTGTCTTGACTCGGTGAAGATGAAAATCGAGTGCAGTATCGTATCAAACTGTCACTCTCACCTATGAATTTTTTATAAGAAATATCTTTACCCCTCTTTATTTTTGTAGCACCTTGATTTGAGCGTGTAGCTTCTGCAGGTACATAGACTTTTTCGTCAGAAATCATCCTTGGAACCTTTCGCAACTGAGTTGTTTTACATTCCTTTGAGTCTGAGCTCATTTAAAATATGTAAAGAATAAATCAAAACGTCTTAGGAAAAGTATATAAAGTATACTATATAGTAGATAAATTGTTGAATAGAAGACTCTTATGTGTGTAGGAGTTTCAAAATAATCAATAAAGCCAGTGGCTTTTTGATAAACCGAGAATTCAACAATATTTTCGTATATGTGTATTATATGATTAGACGAGAACTCTTTTAACTAAATAAGAGTTTTGAACGAAATGTTTAGACGTGAGCTCTTTTAATTAAATAAGAGTTTTTCAAATCAAATAAAATAATACGCCTATATAGAATATTGCTTAAATTAGATTTAATTATTTATTGTTGACGGGAAACCTTTTATATTTTTTATTTTTCTATATATATTTGTTTTATATATATTTTATGTCCAAATGTCCTATAGCGTATACCTATAGGTGGATCTTTTATTTATTATGTGCTAATGAGCACTCGTTTTAGAGATCACTGCACTTTGTACATATGCATGTATGTACATATGTATTACGCTTTGGTTTTTTACACAATCCTGCTTGTTTTTGTTGATCAAAATCAAGGGGTATGCTGGAAATATGCCAATGTGGACTTTGAATATATTTTATACGCAATCCTGCTTGGATTTGTTAGCCAAAACCCAAGGGGTATCGCGGAATATATGCCAATGTGGACTTTGAAGCAGTGAGCGTATCTACATATGAGACAATACACTTTTGTACAAATATTTAATTATGAAAAAGAAAGTTGTTATATAAAAACGAGTAAGGAAGGGCTAAGTTCGGGTGTCACCGAACATTTTATACTCTCGCACGATAAAATGATAATCGAGATTTCATTATCCGTCATTTACATATTTTTCAAATACCGTATTTGTGTAAAGTTTTATTCCGCTATCATCATTCGTTCCTAATGTATATACTCGTATTATACAGAGAAGGCATCAGATGGAATTCAAAATAGCGTTATATTGAAAAAAGGCGTGGTTCTTAACCGATTTCACCCATATTTTGTACATGTCATCAGGGTGTTAAGAAAATGTTACATACCGAATTGCATTGAAATCGGTTCAGTAGTTCCTGAGATATGGTTTTTGGTCCATAAGTGGGCGAGGCCACGCCCATTTTCAATTTTTAAAAAAAGCCTGGGTGCAGCTTCCTTCTGCCATTTCTTCCGTAAAATTTAGTGTTTCTGACGTTTTTTGTTAGTCGGTTAACGCACTTTTAGTGATTTTCAACATAACCTTTGTATGGGAGGTGGGCGTGGTTATTATCCGATTTCTTCCATTTTTGAACTGTATATGGAAATGCCTGAAGAAAACGACTCTGTAGAGTTTGGTTGACATAGCTATAGTAGTTTCCGAGATATGTACAAAAAACTTAGTAGGGGGCGGGGCCACGCCCACTTTTCCAAAAAAATTGCGTCCAAATATGCCCCTCCCTAATGCAATCCTTTGTGCCAAATTTCACTTTAATATCTTTATTTATGGCTTAGTTATGACACTTTATAGGTTTTCGGTTTCCGCCATTTTGTGGGCGTGGCAGTGGGTCGATTTGGCCCATCTTCGAACTTAACCTTCTTATGGAGCCAAGGAATACGTGTACCAAGTTTCATCATGATATCTCAATTTTTACTCAAGTTACAGCTTGCACGGACGGACGGACAGACGGACGGACAGACAGACATCCGGATTTCGACTCTACTCGTCGCCTTGATCACTTTGGTATATATA
>NW_024395977.1:18175254-18212327 GCF_016617805.1 Bactrocera tryoni
CAAAAAAAAACAAAAATGGTTTGAAACCTTTTATTAGTCCAGGTCCAGGATTTTTTAAACCTTTTTCTAAAATTTTGAAGTTTCCGTCATACAAACTTACATATGTCGAATTTCTGAAAATTTGAGAAAAAGCAATATTTAAACCATCAATCAGAAGTAATAGATATATGTACGCGTTTTTAGCTATGTTCGATATGTACATGTATTTATTAACTTAACATTTTTTTACAAAACTTCCTTAAATACAATATTCGACGTAAAAATAAATTCATTTTCAATTTTTTGCTTGAATGTCGCTTGGGCTGAAAAAGTGATATCTTCGAATCGCCTGACTCTAGAAAAGGTCACATATAACTGTCCATGTGAAAATACTGGGCTAGGTAAATATAAACCGGCTTTATCGAATGTTTGACCTTGGGCTTTGTTTATAGTCATAGCGAAAGCGACTTTTAAAGGAAACTGTTTTCTAGTCATCTGGAAGGGTACAGTTGGATCTGAAGGAGTTAGTTTAACTCGCGGTATGATAGCTATTTTTCCCGAATCGATTAATTTGACAGTTATTGCGTTCTCGCCTAAAAGGCTGACGACCATCCTGGCACCATTTATAAGTCCTTCTTTGGCGTTAAGATTACGAATCAACATAAAGATTGTATTTTTCTTCAAAATTAGTTTATTTGGAGGTAAGCCGGAAGGATTTAGAGAATTAAGAAACTCAGTTGGATAACACTGAGCATAATAACTTTCATTTTTTTCGACTGTATCGCAACTTAGATAAATTTTAATATCCCCGGGCAATAACTTTGATACTATATACTCATTAAAAGTCGAGCATTCGTCATTTTTTGGACATAAAATAGCTGTTGAGTAAAACTTATATATGTTACTGTCATTTATTTCATTTGTGCCGTAAACCTTAGCAATTAGGTTATCATAATCAGCGTAGTATTGTCGTGGAATTTTAATAGTATCTTCGGATATTTCATGTTGGATTTCTAAGTCACCATTTCCCAGTTTGAGTAGCCAGTTTTTAAACTCATGGTCATTATTGGCTCGCATATTTTGAACTAATCTACGAATTTTCACCTTTGACCACAACGGTGAGCGTTTAATGCAATTTTCAATAATTGAAGCTCTGGTGGCATGTCTAACAACTGGAAGAACTTGTCTAAAATCACTTCCAAATACAAATATTTTACCTCCAAATGGCAAATTCACATTTGTTATATCTTTGAAAAGCTTATCAACAATGGATATTGCATCCTTAGGTACCATAGATACTTCATCCCAAATAAATAAATCTGTTTTCCGACACTTAAGTATCTAAAATAGGCACAGGTAGCTTAAAAAGAGCATGTGAAGTTCGTCCCTTACCCGTCAGGTAACAGATTCGCAGCAATGCCTGTTCATGCACCTGGTAAAACCACCTAATTTTCCCCTCTTAGGATGTGACATAGCGTAGTGCAAATAAATGTTTTTCCTGAACCACCTGGTCCGTCAATGAAATAGCAGTTTGGAGATTGATTTCTAACCGAACTCAAGACTTCTTCCACTATTAACGTTTGCTCTTGATTCAGTTTGCTAAAAGCTTCTTGTCCATGTTGACGTTCTTGTTCAACGTTGTAGAGTATGTTAGGCTGGTCAACTATAGTTGGTTGAGGTAAGCAAAAGTGTTGACACTTTCTGCCATGCATTTTAAAAATGTTTTCTAAATCTAGTAAAGCACGATTGTAGGACTCTTCGCGCTGGTGTTGTTTTTGGTAATCCTCTGATAATGCATCACGAAATATATGCAAAAGCTCCAAAATGTTGGTTGGTGAACAGAAAACGCAAATAATTGCAAAAAGCCATCTCAACTGAGTTGGCATTTGGTAAGTTACAGCTTCCTGCAAACATTCTTTCCACTCAGCATTGTTACCTACTAAATGCAATTTTTCCGCAGCTGCTTGAAAGCTGTCATAGACTACATCATTTACCGTACGTATTTCCGTGTATGACTTTGGTCCTTTGGTATGGAGAAGTAAAAGACGAAGGAAATACCTTTCATAATCCATTGGATTTACGGTGTACATCCGACCAATGCACTTACTGTTTCTCGCCCTTATGCACCATTTGCCTTTAGACCATACGTAGTGTTCGGGAATTTCGTGGTATAAATACTGACGGGCGTCCTCTTCTTCGTTGCAAAGCTTGAAAAACGCCATGAGTTTGGAGTCCTTGCTAATATTGGTTTCAGCTTCGCGACCAGATCGGAAGTAAATCATTTGTTCTTCTTGTAAATGGACAGGTAGCCGCTCAATAGTATGTGAACGATGAAAGAGTTGGCGCTCATGAAGTCGCCACATTGCCTCTGGAGGACTAACATAACGACAGTCTAAGAATGTATTAACTTCGTCTACATTTACTTCCCTTTGCCCGTCAGAGTTAATGTTCAATTTCAGTGAAGCACAGTCATGACCCTTATAAACGTATTTCTACAAATACTTAACAGATTAAATTGATGAACAATGTTCGACATTAATGTGAGCCTGATATTTTCGACTTAGGTAAGAATTATACGGTACGATCCAGCGATTGTCGATTTCCTGATTTTCAGTAGTTACTGTAACATAATTCTCACGACGTCTATAAAGAGGGTAACCATTTACGTTTATTTTTGTTTCACTTCGAAATTCTTTGGGGAACCCTTTTCTACACTGACCGTTTTTCATACAGGGGCTGTTTGGATTTAAAATACCGCATTGGCCGTGCGTCATAGTTTGCTTTATAATTGTAAAAAGTTGCGGGTCTTTCTCATTTTTTTGAAGCTCGACAGAAATTAAGGAATCCACATCTTCAATTGAACGTAGCTGGTCGACTTCTCGAAGCATAAGAAGAATATGCGCGTGCGGTAGGCCTCTTTTTTGGAATTCGATTACACTAACATACGCAAGAACTACACCTAGTACGTGCTTTTTTAATAAATCATCTAAAAGTGATTTGAGTTTTAAGTGAAATACTCTTGAGATTAAATCAGGCCTATTTTCTGCCCTCTCATACGGCTTAAGTTCTGATGTTATTTCAATCCATTTAGGGTTGCAAGTAAACGTAAGGAAAATGTCTGGTTTGCCAAAGCGGGATACTATAGTCATAGCATCTTGATAATTTTGAAGCATGTTTCGCGGGCTACCAATAAACGAAGACGGAAGAATAACAGGAAGTCCTGTAGCTGCACCTCTTTGTTGAGCATCTGCATGAAGGAAATCCATTAACCCTTTATAGCTTTCGACTCTTTAATCTTTTTGATGTGATCTAATGTATGCAACTCTTGAACCCTCCACTTTTACATAACTGTCTACAACGTATTGCTGAAATAATTTGCCTGAAGCTTGTATTATATTAAATTCACCTCTTATTGCTAAACGGTAATAATAATATTGCAATTGAGTGGTAACGCTTCGTATTGCAGTTGCGTGGATGTCGACATTTTGCATGCCTGGTCTCCGTCCTGCGTCTCCACAGGGAAAGAGCAGAGGATAGCACATTGGATTCAGATACGATATTTTACTAAATGATCCATCTGACTTATAAGAAATTGTAAAGTCAAATTTGCCTGGTGGAACGCCATCTTGACCCAAAAAAACTGCCGCAACTTCAGATACAGTGGGTGCATTATATCTTCCGGGATGGAAAGCATTTGCCGTACTAAATTGTATTTGCATATCAGCAATATTATTAGACATATCTTTGACACAATTAAATAAACTCGCATACGGATTGTAGGCTATAAGCATTGTTTGTAGTTGGTTCATAAGAAATTGGCAACAACTGTTATTAACCTCTCGGTTTGTACGATAGTGCAAAGCATCATCATTGTCTAAAATAAATAGGCCAGCATATGAGGGTGTTTCGCCCTCAAGTGGTTGTAAACCTCCAATTCTATGATATACTTGACCGTTTAGCTTGAAACAAAAGGGGCCTCTTCCAGGGATGTTAACAAAGTTTACTTGAACTGATGCAAATGCTAGAGCGTTGTTAAATTTTCTTATGTTTTCCAAATAGTTTTTTGTTACAGAATCATTGCGTTGGATTATAGTTTTAAGTTCTTCACATACAGAAATTTCTGGCAAACTCACCTTCCCTTTGTGACAACAAATTGAAGAACTTCTATCCCTAACTTCACTTGCAAATAGTTTTGCCCTACAAAATATACATTGTTGATCCATACGCCCAACGCTATGTGGTTCTTGGATGATTCCGAGGAGTGCGGAACAATAAGTTTTTGGAAGCTTTTCCTGAATTCTCCTAGAATTTATGTCACTGCTTAACTTTAAAATATATGATGGTACCAAGTCACTCCTACGCTGGACTACCATTTGATGACTTTGTTCCTGTCGGCGGTTACGCATTGTTTGCCTTGCATCGGCTAGATGAATATTTCTTTGCTGGCTTGGTCGACTTCTTCTAACTTCTTGACGTCTTCTTCGCTCAGTTGAAGGATTAAAGGTGGCCCTGGGCATTATAATCTAACAATATGAACAAAATGTGAACACATGTAATTCATGTAAAAATGCACATCTTAGAACTTACCAATTATGTATTTTATCACAGGTATATAAAAAAATATTTTCAATTAGCTACACTATATGTACATACAAATATGCGCAAACCGCTATTTGAAATTCCACCACTTATATTACATTCACATTGAAAGTTGAGTTGATTTTCGACTTTTTTTATTCTCAAGATGAAACATTTTCCCCTAGTAATAACTTCTATTTTCAACTTTTTTTTTTGCTTTGCGTAGTAAGAGTTTTTCACTTCACTTTTCTTAGCGACATCTACGCGACAATAGCGTTGCAGTACGAATTCACAATAGCGTTGCAGTACAAATTGATTTTTTTGTGCATTCACAATCGTTTTTTTTTTTAATAATTAATTTTTATAAAATACGATTAAACAAAAGCACCCCGCTAATTAAAAGATGGTTTTGCATGTAGAGCTAACCGCCACCTTTAAAACGATACCTTATTTATTAATATTGTTTCCAAATGAGACCAGAAAATTAGGAACTAACACAAAAAGACCTAACAGAAATAATATATATGATTATTCAAGCTTACGTCAATCTCTCCAACTTTGTTTATAGCAGGAACAGCTAAAAACGCTACTCCCTTCCTTCTTTTGCCTAGAGAAATCCGCCATCTTTTTTTGTTTTCATTTGAACAATGTTGCCACTGCTCAGTACGTATATATAGTTTTGTACACATCTAAGTTTTCAATTAGAATTTTTCATAATATAAAATATCAAAACAGAAAACAAACTATTAAAAATATTTTATACTTGTATATTTATAAATAATAGCATTCGACTCTGATTTAGAGTTATTTTAAGAAAACTTCAAACATATTGAAGACAACTTTAATAATTACTACAGTATATCGAGATTGGCAACCCTGCGTTGTGAGAGAGCAATCAGCCGACACGTTGCTATGGCAAAAATCCAAATGCCGTGGAAATCTACGGCATCCTACGGCAAAGTGAGAAGAGAGTAGCGTTTTTTGCTGTTCACTTACATTGCGCGCCTACGTTTTTGGCTGTAATAGAGGAGTACAACAAATGTCTTACTAAAAATGAAGAACAATTGCAATATTTATTGCAAGTTGTTAAAAATCACCGACAAAAATTTCCCGATTGTAACAAAAAGATCTTAGTTTAATTTTGAAATAATCAATATGTAAGTAAGAGATATGAAAAAAGGCGATGTTCGAGTCTCAATCACCGCGGCAATATTGCAAAGCATCATATTCTACGCAAAAATGTAGCAACTTTTGCAAATGTCAAACGTTCGAGCAACTGAAATTTTGATATTTCTTGCTGATGGAAAAAATGAAGCAAGCGAAATCGATCTTTATTTTTGTTTACAACAAATTATTATAATTAATTGTGTTTCACAAGACATCCGAAAATGTGATAAATATATATCTGGAGGATAAAATCGAATTGTTTGAAAGAAGTATTGCGATTTTACTATTTCCCTTTGCTTTAAAATTTCAGTCGTAAGCCACTTTTTACGCAAAAAACTTTGTTTCCTTGCTTTTCTGTATTTAAGAAGCAAACTACATCCCCTTTCCACCAAGTTATCCACTGTTAAATTGATTCTAAAATTCATTTTTAAGACTTCTTAAACTTCACTTCTTCAATGCACCTGCACGCCGCGCAAAATATTTGCAAAATATTAGTTTAAGTATCAGCTGAGTATCTGCAAAAAAACATCAGGGTTGCAATATTGCCGCAGTTATTTGCTAGCTCGAACATCCCCAAAAAGTTGTGATGCAATCAAAAAATTACTGAAAAATGGCTATTATTAATTTACATTTCCCGAGAGTCAGGAGCAAATAGGACACATTATTTTTTCAGGCAACGATTAATGTTTCTAAGTCATCACTCACACAGAGTAGAGTTCAAAGTTTTTGTCTAAATTTAGTACTTAAAAAATTAATTTTATTAAACGATTATCGCTATTTTGTGAAAGTTCTATAGTTACATCGCTAAACACTCGATAAGTTTTACGAAAAATATGATTTGTTATGTCTATTAGTCATTAAATTGTAATAAAAGATAAAAAGTTGTGGAAATCATTTTTTATAATTTTCTGCTGGACTTTAACCCTAGAACACACACCCGGGTACAAATGTATCCACTTTCAACTTTGAAGTGTTGTAAATTTTGAACCGCTATACCTCAATACCGCTAACTTCGGATCTAGGAAGATTATTTGGTTTTGAGTTCAAATTCAAAATTTGAACCAGATCCAGCCTTCCAAACACATTATATACGTAAACACACACCCGGGATACGTTTGTACCCCAATAGTAAAAATCCTCATAATAATCAAAAAAAACATTTTTTATATTATTTTTTTATTTGAAAAATTTAAAATATTCATTACATTATATTATTGACTTTTATTATAAAAATGATAAAAATGCATCTTATATCTAAGGAAAATCATGGCAAATAGAGCAATTTGTTGATGTGACCGAATGTTCAAGACACATTGGCTTCTTACATTTGTCGCACAGCTTTTTGGTTTTTCTACGGCGTTTTTCCTCTTGTGCGTAACATAAATAGCAAGATCCGGACACAGGTTTTGGCGTGCGCGCTGCGGCAGATGTTGATGCTGCTGTTGACACCATTGATTCCACCGGTCGGTTGAAATATGCTTCAATAGGAATTTTAGTCGAAAAATTTCGCGTCACTTGACGATTTATGGCTCTGGCTTCAATAATGGCCATACACAATGCTTCAGCCAAGCTGCGCAGGATCTGCTTACGCGTGTTGTTTGTTCTCAAAGGCAACATAGGGTTATTCAAATCGTAGACAATGTAGGCTGCAAGAGCTGTAATGTCCAACATGTTGAAGAAAATCGCTAGGGGCCATCGTTTTGTTTGTCTTTGTGTTGGATATTCCGCAAACATTTGGTCCATTCGATCAACACCGATTATAATATTCAATTATTTCAGGTTTCCCACTGTCAGCTATTTCAGCATCATTATGCATGGTCGAAAGCAAAATTACTGCTCTATTATTTTTGGAACATAAGAGCACATTGTCACATTATTTTTGAAGCCAAATGTCGTTGAACCAATTGTCCTGTTTTTGTTCTGCTTCATTTCTTGAAGAATATATGATTTGTTTTTGCGCAAAGTTCCAACAATCGTGAATTTCCAGGTGAGAAGCTGTTCTGCAACTGGCAAGGTCGTAAACAAATTGTCCATTGTAATGTTTCGGCCACTTCCTTGGTATTTGGCAGACAAATCCTTCACCACTCGTTCGCCTTGGTTCGTTTCCCTACCAGTTTCTGCTTGGCCAGTATATATTTGTCCATGCAGTGGATATGCATTTGTGGCATCGCAAATCCACCAAACCTTGACACCATATTTAGCAGGTTTTGACGGTATGTACTGCGTAAACCGTGTGCGTCCACGGTAAGGTGTTCATCAATCGTCAAGCATGAGCTGGGCTTGTAATGTGCAGCAAGATTATTGTTCATCATCGTCCACAACTCACTGATCGGTGCTGCTTTATCAGTTAGTAAGCGTGTTGCACGAGTGTTTTTATCGTCAAATCTTAGGAACCGCAATATCGAACAGAAACGGTTGACTCTCATTGTGGCGCGTTATAAAGAATAGTTTTTGACGCTCCATAAATCTCGAACATGTTCCCCATTGCTATGGTTCGCACCAGTCATAATAAGTAAGCCAAAAAATGCATACAGTTCTGTTATTGACACAGGCGTCCATGACTTAGGAGTTGTGTTTGGATGCGCATTGTTGTAAGCATTATAAGTTTCTTTTGCTAACTTATTTGTGTGGCGCATAATTATATCAGCCATTTCAACGTTCATGAAACATTTGAATGTTTGCTCTATTGACAACATTTCAGTGCATCTAGCTGGTCCAGAACGTTCTCTTATAATATTTTGTCTGAGTACCTGACGACTTACATTTGCTTCTTTCATCCACTCAGTACCATCACGTGCAAAAAATTTTTCGGCACCAACAGGTAATTCATTATTTTCTTCTACTTCTTCTTCTTCATCGTCTTCTTCATCATCCTCATAGTCCGCATAATCAGGTAATACTTCTGCGGCACTTTGCGAAACTTCAGCATCGTCATTAGCAATTTCAATGTCACTGATTTGAATTTCTTCTTCATCTTCTGAGTCAAAGTCATAGGGAGCGTCATCTTCACAAATTTCATCAAATAAAGATTGTATATATGATTCTCGCTGTTTCTCAGTTAGCCTGCATAATAAAAAAAATTAGTATATGTTTACATTGTTGCTTATTTTACATTTTTTACCTTCTATATGCTGCACTTGATAAATATTCGCTTCTTCTTGAAGTTATTTCGTATCCAGTTATTTATAGTTTCAGTTATATTTATTTTCACTTATATTTTCACTTCTTACACTTTTGAGCACCAAAACAATAATGAAAATATCAACAGGCAACATTTATAACAACACCTCGTGTGAAAACAACCCTTGCAGCTGCATATAAAATACAAAAACCAGTTATACCAGTGTATTTGCTACCTACGTACCCATACCTTGCGCGACCTTTTTGCACATAGCTTTTGAACCAGGTAGAATATTTCAATGAAATAAAAACCAAAATGTATATTCGTTGTTAGTCTACAAGTATATTATTATAAACTGTATTATTTTGTTTTGCATTTATCAGGACAACAACAAAAACAAAAATCCACTGTTGCATGTCCTGACTTTATTTGCCTACATATATCGCTCGAACCAGTAGGAATATTCGAATAAAACAAAAGACAAAATATTTGTTATATATTAAAATATACATTTCAAAAAGAAATCATAGAAATCGGTTGAATAAGCATTAAAAAAACCGCAAAATTAGGTCCCGGGTACAAACGTATCCCGGGTGTGTGTTTACGTGGTATTTTCTGGGTGTGTGTTCTAGGGTTAACTACGAATAACTTTGAAAGAGTTGACTCAGTCAAAAAATGTTCTAAACCTTTTTTGTAGATCGGTAAATTTCGCTTACCAATTATTTGTTTGTGTACATTAAAAATTCCAACCAAAAAAAAAACAAAATTTCCTGTGTTATTTATATTGGTAATCGAAAATGTCTATGAGGCACCTCTTAATATTAATATTACGAGTAAGAGCTCAGGTCTTACCAGAACTTGTTTTTAGTCATGTCGGATGAGATTTTCATGGTAACTAAGAAAAAAAAAATAAAAACTATTTTTGGCCCACCTTAATGTATACATATATAACCCTTTATCTATCTCGATTAGTTTTAGGTGAAACGTACAACCGTTAAACCGTAAACAAAACTATAATACATACTCTGTATCTACTGTATGCAAGGGTATAAAAATACACAATTTTGATTTTTTTTTGGTTTTATTTAAAAATATGCCACTTTCACTGTGATTTGTGCGGATCGAAACGAAAACTAGATGATTCTGCGACGGACGTTCGGCCGGTGCAAAATCGAGGAAAAAAAGGATTCCTCTACTTCTGGAGCAGTCGTTTTGATTGTTGGGTATTGTAGAGTTGTGGTGTGATGTCTGCATGAGTGGTGTATATTAGTGTGTGGTGTCTTCATGAGTGGATCGCGTTGATGTGGTGTGTTATCGTCCAGTAAGGATAAAGGAAATTTCAGCTTTTCTGATACCAATCGAAGAACATCCCATACAATACAGAATCTTTTGCATCCTCGGAATCTTTATTATAACATTATCCACAACTAAATTCTGCGAATGCTACAAGATAAAAGTAAAGGAATACAGAAGGAAGAGAATCGATGAAATGTATAAATTAGAATTTTCAAGAATCCAACAAACCCGCATTTACACTAAAGCGAAGACGCTTAATTTTAAGAAGGGAGTGAATGGCTATCTCAAATCTGTACCTATGACCTTATCTACTACAAGAAAAATTTAACAATAATATTTGCGATTTATGTGAACGTCATAGCAAACACGCTTCATCAATGCATTATAACCTAATGCGCAAAGCAAACAATAGGTTCGAAAATATCCTCAAAAGAGGATAAGCAGCAGATAAGGTGCAATAAAAAAATCAATGGATGTTTCCTAGCATATATTCTGGCCTAGTTCAACACTAAGTGTTGCCAGGTGAAATCTGACATTTCCATTGGAAAGTTTGACATTTTTTAGCATAACATCACTCAGAACGTTTTGTCATTTAATCGTGAATTGTTTTATTTACAGGGAATTAAAAAATTCATCTCGGCCAAAAAATGGAATTAACTCGTGAACATTTTCGTGCGATAATTTTTCACAACTTTCGACGTGGATTATCACGACAAGAGTGCATCGATGAACTAAAATCTTTGTATGGCTATGAAGCACCATCCTATAGCACTGTGAAAAACTTGTACAACGAATTCAATCGTGGCCGACGCTCGCTCAAAGACGAATTCCGTGAAGGTCGTCCAAAAACAGCCGTTGTGCCAGAAAACATCGATGCCGTACGTGAACTGATAATGCAAGACCGTCATGTAACATACCTTCAGTTAGAGGCATGCCTATGCATTTCTCCCACCAGCATACATCCGATATTGGATGAACACCTGGTCGTAAAAAAGGTTTGTTCTCGTTGGATCCCGCACAATTTGAAATCGCTCAAAAAAGGCTTGTGTGGATTGGTGTAAAGAAATGCTAAAAAAATACGATCACGGTGCTTCAAAAGACGTTTATAAGATCGTCACAGGTGACGAATCATGGATCTACGCGTATGAGCTCGAAACAAAACAGCAATCGACAAAAAAAAAAATAATAAAAAAAATAAAAAAAAAAAACAAAAAAAAAATAAACCCATTTTCGTTGATAAATATGCCTATTACATTATTAGGCCAGAAATATATATAGCAACCTACGTAGCAGTAAGGGTATGAATGCATACAGTAAGAATTGAAATTAATAAAGCAGAGTCGAACTGCTCTGAAGCGAAACGGGTTTTTCTGAACTCAACGCGAAACCACTCGTTTAACTAGCGCTAAACCATAAATATAAAGTCAGGAAAAAAGTCGATATGGCATTACGCATGCAAAAAATAACATTTTCTACAACTTAATATAAAATCTGTCCAAAAAAATTAAAACGTGTGAAATAAATCTTATTTTACATGCAAATCTATCTATTCGTACAGTGAGAACTTTCACAATTAAAACACGTTTATGATTTGAAAAAAGGCGTCATTAATCACTGTGTCTTATTTGCTTTTACTTCTTCACACAACTGACGGTATCATTACTGCTTAATTTAATTGGTGCTGAAATTTTGCATACCGTTCTGTGTCTGAGTCAAATTGATTAAATAGTTTTCTGTTTAGAAATGTATTACGATAACATATTTTAAAATTAAGCTGTACTTACACTTGGAATATTGTTTTTATTGCAAACTCTTGCAACTTGCAGAAATCAATTCCAGGGAAACACCTTGAGGTGTAAATCGTTAACCAGAGGATCGGAATCTAAGCAATTTTATACATAGATATACTATAATCAACTCATACACTGGCCGACATATTAGACATAAGGTTTGTTAGAAAAACCTAAAATCATTATATGTGACCTGGTCTACGGAAAGGGGGCTTAGGTGTCAAAAAAAGGAGAACAATTAATGAGATAACGAGAAACTGACGATTATTTTTAACAGCTTTTCCCAGAAAACTAGTTTTCGCACGTTAGCTCCCTTTTCGTAGACCAGGTCACATATATAGTATATGAGAGTTGGGGCCACATTCTCAAAAAATGTTCCCTGGATTTCGTTAAGGTACCTCACATACAGTCAACAATCATATAGAGTCAAAGTCATTTCCGGATGTTCGAAAATTTTGGTAAAAATTAAATTGAAATAGGTCAAGTTTTCGCATAATCGTTCATTCGTATCTATTTTAGGTACAAAACCACACTGTTATGTATAAAACGCTTTGTCATTTTCGTTGAGATAACTTAAATATTGGCCGATAAAATCAACTGAGAGTTCGAAAAACTGTTTATTAGATATATGGGGCTCATGGAAGTATTGACCTGATTAAACACATTTTTGATACACAGAATTATTATTGTCAGAAAAGCATACTGTCTGAATTTCAATTGTATACCTCTCACATCAACCGATGTTTTCGGTCAGAAGTTAACTATATATACCGGAGTCCACGTATTCGGTTGGATTTAAACAAATTTTTGGCCATAAGGTGGCATATTTTAAAGAAATAATTACTGAAAAAAATTATCCTGTTTTATTAATTACTTCTTGATTTGTGTACTGGAAAATGAAAGAAAAAAGTGGGATTTTAAATTTGGTCATGTGGAAAGTAGGCGCGATTTTAGTCCTATTTCGCCTATTTTCACATTATTATCTCTAGTAAATATGAGTTACCCCACACATTTTTCTTCGTAGACTAAATTTACAAATTCTCGGCATTAAACTATGGTCCTATCCTCATTTTACGTTAATTTTGCTAAATATCTTTTATATTAACTTATATATGTATTGTCTGTTCAACCGAAAGTTTTAAAATCTTATAATAGGTATTTGGATATAGAGGTAGTACTGAACCGATTCTGAATATCAGTAATTTGGGGCTAGGTAAAGGTTTCGCCTGTTTTATTTTCAATTTCGTTTGAATTACAAAGGTACACTGTTATTAGACAAACACGGTTCTTAAAGGCCTAATTTGTGCAAGGTTTTAGCTTGATATTAGGATTATTTGCAGCTTGATTTATATACTGGAAAGCGAGAGATGATTTTAAAATTATGTTACATAATAGGTAGGCTTGGTTGAAGTCTGATTTCGTTACGTGTCGAGTTTGGTTGAAACTGTTCGGGTAGGTCCGGAGATATATGATTTCACCTCAAGGTAGACGGTACCATGCCCATGATCAACATTGACACCGGCTCCTATAAAGTCCTTTCGTATTATCTCGTGTGTAAAAATTTATGTCTCTAACGTTATTTATGATTTATCGCACTTCTAGTAGTTTTTAAGAAAGCGGTTATATGGGGAGTGGCGAGAGGATTTGTTCTTAGCCGATATGGTTTTTGTGGTCATAGTGGTTTAGATGATAAGTTATTATGTATGCATGTATACTAAACTCATTAGAGGCCACAATCATAATCAGTTAGGTTCCATTACATAGATTTGGCGAAACATAAAAATGATAAATCCAACTTTGAGACGCAAATGATGCAGCGGCATTCCAAGCCTCTCCAAAAAAGTTAGAAATTCCACTGGATAATTCACGGCTTCGTCTTCATTGTCAAGACGATAGATCGATTTTTATGAGCGCAAACCTCCTGGAATTTGAGTTTTCGGGTAGATTGTATAAATTAGTCCCAACGCATTAGTGGAGAACACAAATGGATGACCATCTACTGTTTGGTTCCATGTATAATATCAAGTCATTTCCGAGTAGAGCAATGTTCTCGCAAACGGATCACTGACGTAAGATGAGAAAAATCTCGTCAATGACGATTTTTTGTTGGTAGTGTTTCCTTTGCCTGTACTGTATTATCTGGGCTTAAATACACTCTTCGGACTTCTCTAAATGAACTGCGAGATGCACAACGGTCGGAAAACGTTCATGAATTACAAAACTAAATATCTTACAAAACGTTTCATTGCAGTTCACGCATCGACCCATTTGAAACTTGCTGATCTCATCGCGTTCAAGACCAATTTTTGGTGACGTACTTACAAACGTATTTTATCGATTTCACCAAACTGCAATACTCAAATTTGATATGAGTTTCGAATGTGGATTAGACAAGAATGGGGAATATGGTACAATCCATGTGTTGTGAACCTCGATATTCACTTCTCTAAATTGAATGCTGAATGTTCTGCCATTGGCGTCTGGTGGGCGACGCCGATACAATGGATATCCATCATTTCCAGTTTGTGTTTCCGAATGAAAAGCACGTGGATAGACTTTCGTGCGTTTATTGTCAGACATACAAACCGAAGTGGGATTGTGGTATCCGCAAGGTTCATTAACCATATTGGTTTTCACCACTTCGTATAATTCGGGATCTGTTTCTGGATCAGGAATTTCCGCAGAAATCTTTGCATCAATTTGATCTGGTGAAACCACCATCCACCATCCAAAAAAGAATGTGTGATCTGTAATTGATCACTTTGTACGAAATAGTCATAAAGTTTTCACTGAATAATATTCAATAATTTACCTTTTGGTTAGCCTAAATAAAGGAAGCAAACGAACGAAATTGAACAGTTCAAAAAATTTACAAATAAATCAATTAAAACACAGTACCAAAAAAATAGAAAAAAATTTTATGAAAATGCCACTTTTTGGAAATTTACGCTCGTAAGTCGGTTAAAATCATCATCTTACATTCTAGGAAGTGTAGAGCTTAAGTGTTAGATGATGTGCTGTTTAATTCTACTTAAAGCATGCCATAAGCTAAGTTGATGGCCGCTTCCTAATTGACGATCTGTCAATGATATATTTGACACATTCGTTTAATAAAGAAATTATATACTTCTTGTGTTTTTTATACACAAATGGTGGTAGCTATTGGTGGCGTTAACTCTCCCACCTCTAAATAAAAGCGTCCCGTCTTCAAATACATATTCTGTATGTTACTAATTTGCATTAATTCAGTGATGGTTTTTATTATTTTCTATTAAATCATTTAGTTTGTTTGTAATTTTCATAAAATCATCATGGTCAGGTGTACCTGAAATCCATTTCCGTACGGTATGGATTTGTTATGCATCTTTTTGGTCTGTTATTTTTTATTTTTAATTATCTTAATAATGTTTTTATTATTTGTATTTCAAAGTCTATACTTGAATTGTCAATTACTATTATTTCTTCGCAGGTTTTATATTTTTCTATTAGTATATTTGCAAATAATGATAAACTTGTTAAATGGTATATTAATCTGTAATTTTTTTAATTTTGGAGGATGGAGTCATGTGTAGAAGTTCACGCAAGTGAGGAAAGTTTTCTGATCGCCATTCACTTGGGAGTGGCCAGAAACGATTCTCTTACACATGGCTCAAGCAGCTCACTACTTCCGGTCTTTGACCAAGTATCCTCTGGGTAGCCTAAGAACATCCGTTCGAAGGCGAGCTAATGTGAGAAGGCGAAACATCCCCTGCTTAGGGTTGTGCGCTGGGTTTGGGACCCGCCACGTAAAAAAACACCCCCAATGAAGGGAAGCAACAAGCCTCGGACGAGAGACCCCCCTTTTGATGACGACCATGGCAAACGAAATAAGGACTACGATTTGAGGGCATGCACCTGGAATGTCCGGACCCTTAACTGGGAAGGTGCCGCTGCCCAGCTGGTTGATGTCCTCACGAAAATAAAGGCTGACATCACCGCCGTCCAAGAAATGCGATGTACGGGACAAGGACAGAGACGAGTAGGTCCTTGTGACATTTAGTAAAGTGGCCATATAAAGGAGCGCAAGTTTGGTGTTGGATTCGTGGTGGGAGAGAGACTCCGTCGCCGAGTACTATCATTCACTCCGGTGAATGAACGTCTAGCCACAATCCGCATCAAAGCGAGGTTCTTCAACATATCGCTAATTTGCGCCCACGCCCCGACGGAAGAGAAGGACGAGGTGACCAAAGATGCCTTCTATGAGAGCCTTCACTTATGAGAGCTGCCCCCGCCACGATGTCCAAATCGTGCTTGGCGACTTTAACGCCAAGGTGTGCAAAGAAGGTATCTTTGGCACTGCGGTCGGTAAATTCAGCCTCCACGACGAAACTTCCCCCAATGGGTTGAGGCTGATTGACTTCGCCGGGGCCCGAAATATGGTTATCTGTAGTACTAGATTCCAGCATAAGAAGATTCATCAAGCTACCTGGCTGTCTCCGGATCGAAAAACTACCAACCAGATCGATCATCATAGGCGGAAGACACGTCTCCAGTGTTTTAGATGTGCGTGCGCTCCGAGGTCCTAACATCGACTCGGACCACTATCTTGTTGCAGCCAAGATTCGCACCCGCCTCTATGCAGCAAAAAACTCACGCCACCAAACACAAGGAAGGTTCGACGTCGAGAAGCTGCAATCACAACATACAGCCGAAGGATTTTCTACTCGGCTTGCACTCCTGCTCTCTAAGAGCACTCGTCAACAACTCGGTATAAGGGAACTGTGGGACGGCATTTCACACTGCTTACGTACAGCTGCAACCGAAACCATTGGTTTTCGGGAAGTGCAAAAGAACACCTGGTACGATGAGGAGTGCCGCGTCGCAGCGGAGAGAAAACAGGCTGCCTACCTCGCAACGTTACGATCGACCACTACACGTGCGGGATGGGATAGATACCGAGAGTTGAAGAGGGAAGCGAGACGCATTTGTAGACAGAAGAAGAAAGAGGCCGAAATGCGTGAGTACGAAGAGCTTGATAAGCTGGCCGACAGCGGTAATGCTCGAAAATTCTACGAAAAAATGCGGCGGCTTACAGAAGGTTTCAAAGCCGGAGCATACTCTTGTAGAACCCCAAAAGGTGATCTAGTGACCGATGCCCAGAGCATAGTTAAATTATGGAGGGAACACTTCTCCAGCCTGCTGAATGGGAGTGAACGCACAACGCCAGGAGAAGGCGAACCCGATTCCCCAATCGATAACGATGGAGCAGACGTTCCACTGCCCGACCATGAAGAAGTTCGAATAGCAACTGCCCGCCTGAAGAACAACAAAGCGGCAGGGGCCGACGGATTGCCGGCCGAGCTATTCAAACACGGCGGCCAAGAACTGATAAGGAGCATGCATCTGCTTCTTTGTAAAATATGGTCGGACGAAAGCATGCCCAATGATTGGAATTTAAGTGTGCTATGCCCAATCTATAAAAAAGGAGACCCCACAATCTGCGCCAACTACTGTGGGATTAGCCTCCTCAACATCGCATATAAGGTTCTATCGAGCGTATTGTGTGAAAGATTAAGGCCCACCGTCAACAAACTGATTGGACCTTATCAGTGTGGCCTCAGACCTGGAAAATCAACAACCGACCAGATATTCACCAGGCACCAAATCTTGGAAAAGACCCGTGCAAGAAGAATCGACACACACCACCTCTACATCGATTTCAAAGCTGCTTTCGACAGCACGAAACGGAGCTGCCTTTGTGCCGCGATGTCTGAATTTGGTATCCCCGCAAAACTAATACGACTGTGTAAACTGACGTTGAGTAACACCAAAAGCTCCGTCAGGATCGGGAAGGACCTCTCCGAGCCGTTCGATACCAAACGAGGTTTCAGACAAGGTGACTCCCTATCGTTGGACTTCTTCAACCTGCTTCTGGAGAAAATAGTTCGAGCTGCAGAACTAAGTAGAGATGGTACCATCTTCTATAAAAGTGTACAACTGCTGGCGTATGCCGATGATATTGATATCATCGGCCTCAACACCCGCGCCGTTAGTTCTGCTTTCTCCAGGCTGGACAAGGAAGCACATAAAATGGGTCTGGCAGTGAACGAGGGTAAAACGAAATATCTCCTGTCATCAAACAAACAGTCGTCGCACTCGCGACTTGGCTCTCACGTCACTGTTGACAATCATTACTTTGAAGTTGTAGATATTTTCGTCTATTCCTAGCATTAACACCACCAACAATGTCAGCCTGGAAAAACGCAGGATTGCTCTTGCCAACAGGTGCTACTTCGGACTGAGTAGGCAATTGAAAAGTAAAGTCCTCTCTCGACGAACAAAAGCATAACTCTATAAGTCGCTCATAATTCCCTTCCTGCTATATGGTGCAGAGGCTTAGGCGATGACAGCACGAGAGTTTTCGAGAGAAAGTTTCTGCGAAAGATTTATGGTCCTTTGCGCACGGCGAATATTGCATTCGGTGGAACGATGAGCTGTACGAGATATACGACGACATTGACATAGTTCAGCGAATTAAAAGACAGCGGCTACGCTGGCTAGGTCATGTTGTCCGGATGGACGAAAACACTCCAGCTCTGAAAGTATTCGACGCAGTACCCGCCGGGGGAAGCAGAGGAAGAGGAAGACCTCCACTCCGTTGGAAGGACCAATTGGAGAAGGACCTGGCTTCGCTTAGAATATCCAATTGGCGCCACGTAGCGAAAACAAGAAACGACTGGCCCGCTGTTGTTAACTCGGCTATAATCGCGTAAGCTGTGTCTACGCCAATTAAGAAGAAAAAGAAGAAGAAGAATTTTCAAAAACTGCGGCATCTTCTTCCTCTACAAGTACGTAGTTTTCTCTTGTGTTGTCATTTATGTCTGATTTATTATTGTTGATATACTAAAGTGTCAAAGAAATATGTATTATTGTATTTCTGTTTGGTATTTTTACTTTGTTTTCTATGTCTTCTGCTACTATTTCTTTATTATTTTTAGGATTTATTTTGTACTTTTCTCCATATATTTTTTCATATGTGATTTCTCCTTTATGATAGCTTTTTATAACCCTTTTCTTATTCTCATCTTTTCCTGAGCCTTTTTAACGTGGCTTTCAAGTCCTCATGGGTTTCTTTATTAAATAAAATATTAAGAGATTTTTTTACCTGTTACTGAGTGTATGGTATCATTATATAGCATTGTTGAGACGCTCTAATAATGGCTTCAAAGTTAATCAATCCTAATTAAACTATATTCCTGTTTTAAACCACTTGAAATTTCTATTAATGTCGAATGAACCTTTTCCTGCCATTACTAGTGCTATGGCATGGTGTACACTGTACAGTAATACATTTGTATACTTAGTTTTCCATTAAGGATTTTAATTGAATTTTACTTAAAACTGGTTCGTTGTCGATAAATGCAAGCTTACTTGAATACTATTGATAACTATCTAAGAATGATTGTAAAAGTTCCAGCATTTTTTTCTTCTATATATTTCATTGTCAAAAATTTGGAATAAGAATCACATAAGAAATTTTAATTTCTGTGCAAAACAAATTTCGATATGAAATTGTTCTTCATCTTTTTGTGGTATAGGCGCTTTCCCTATTGGAATTTGATTTTGGTGTCTTTCACATTTATTTGTGTTACATATGCTGCAATTTTTGATTATATATTGATTAATTTGCTCTATCATTAAAGGCCAATAATATTGTTGCCTTCTTTGTGCTAAATTTTTTCTATAATTTCTACGCGCTCTGTTTTGGGTTTGTTCAATTATTGCCCATCGATCTTCTTTATTAGTAATATCATTCGGTAATAGTTTGGTATATAAAAATTTGATTGTCGGAAATACTTCTTTCAAAATATTTTTGATTGCGTACAGAACTGTTGGTGTGCAGAATATTCCAGTAACTATTTTTGCATTTATATATTCTTTTAAAATACCAACTTAATTTTCAATTATGTCATATTAAATAAGAAATTTATTGTTTTTAAAATAGGAAATGGTCTCCGAGACTGATATTTTTACCCCATTATCGATTACTATTTGTTGCTTGAAATGATTTAAAGGCTTTTTCATTTCGTAAATTTGGTATTGATCGCTGCTTTTTGCAGAAAGTTGGGTTTCTATTATAGACTTGTTAGAATGACTTAGTTCGCCTCTATTTGTTAAATTATATAAAAATTGCTTTGATAATGCGTCAGCAACCACATTTATTGCTACCGGTTTATAAATAATTTTTGGGGAAAATTCTTCAATGAAAGCTCTCTATCTCCGTTTTTTCGAATTAAACATGGAGATATGTACTCTGATAATAAAAATTATTGGTGTTTCTCAGGGTAGAGTGTTAGGACCCATCCTTTACCTACTGTTGTTTGGGCTGTAAGGCGGCTGCGGAACTATTGGGATGCCGGCCTTCGTTAGGTAACTGTTCACAAGAAAGGCGGTGTGAGCCGGGTTGTTGTCGAGGTGCACCTTCGAATCGGCTGCGATGTCTTGTGGGACCCGTTTGCCCCTTTGTTGGAGTATCTTGAGGAATTCCACGTAAAACTTAGCGTTGACGGTTTGTCCAAGAGGAACAAATTGTGAACGGTGCCCTTGATGTCAAAAATGACAATGAGCATCGTTTTCACTTTGGATTTGCTCATTCATCAACGACCTCTTCCCGGCCCTCCAAAAAGGTTCAGTGTCACCAAAACACACCACTTCTTGCGAAAGCAACATCTAGGTAAGCCTGCTTGATCAAATCAAACGTCTCTTTGTCTGTCTGTTTAATCGCTTATCTCTGCTCTAACGAACGCTGGATTTTCATCTTGTACCACTCACAGAAACACGTTTGTCTTGACTCTCCAAGTGCTCGCAGACAACTGACCAGCCGCTCGAAGTGCAGTCGCAGCGGGAGAAAATCAATCCTACTACTATCCGAACCCTGTACAACGTACAACGTAAACATTGATTTTTCCATGGAAATTTTCATATGAGCTTTTTCAAGTGTTTGTACTATATATTTTGAATGAAACATATGTTCTTTTACTGTTTTCGAGTATACTATGTATAATATTATCAAAATAGAAAATTGTTCATTGCTCTTTGAAATATACTTGGAGCTTTTTTAGATCAAATAGCATTCTAAAATATTCATATTTTCCCTTATTCACAATTCAATATTTGATGAAATCCAGACTCTAGGTCTATTGTGGAGAAATATTTAGATTCCCTCAAATTAAAGAGAGGATTAGGCATTGGATTATACGTTATTGGTTTTTGGGAAATTTTTTAAAATCAATGACCATTCTTAGTTTTGGGCGTTTACTATTCCTTATAATTCCTTTTTCCAATAAACTTTGAACTCCCTGATTGACCAAATTATTCGCGGTTACTGAATATTGATATTGTTTTGAGCATATAGGTTTTTATACTCTCGCAACAAAGTTGCTAACGAGAGTATTATAGTTTTGTTCACATAACGGTTGTTTGTAAGTCCTAAAATTAAGAGTTAGATATAGGGTTATATATGTATACCAAAGTGATCAGGGTGACGAGTAGAGTTGAAATCCGGATGTCTGTCTGACCGTCCGTCCGTCTGTCCGTCCGTGCAAGCTGTAACTTGAGTAAAAATTGAGATATCATAATGAAACTTGGTACACGTATTTCTTGGCTCCATAAGAAGGCTAAGTTCGAAGATGGTCAAACTCGGCCTACTGCCACGCCCACAAAATGGCGGAAACCGAAAACCTATAAAGTGTCATAACTAAGCCATAAATAAAGGTATTAAAGTGAAACTTGGCACAAAGGATCACATTAGGAAGGGGCATATTTGGACGTAATTTTTTTGGAAAAGTGGGCGTGGCCCCACCCCCTACTAGGTTTTTGTACATATCTCAGAAACTACTGCAGCTATGTCAACCAAACTCTATAGAGTTTCCTCCTTTCCCTTAGGCATTTTCATATACAGTTCAAAAATAGAAGAAATCGGATAATAACCACGCCCACCTCCCATACAAAGGTTATGTTGAAAATCACTAAAAGTGCGTTAACCGACTAACAAAAAACGTCAGAAACACTAAATTTTACGGAAGAAATGGCAGAAGGAAGCTGCACCCAGGCTTTCTTTAAAAATTGAAAATGGGCGTGGCGTCGCCCACTTATGGACCAAACCATATCTCAGGAACTACTCTACCGATTTCAATGAAATTCGGTATGTAATATTTTCTTAGCACCCTGATGACATGTACGAAATATGGGTGAAATCGGTTCACAACCACGCCTTCTTCCAATATAACGTTATTTTGAATTCCATATGATGCCTTCTCTGTATAATATATACATTAGGAACCAATGATGATAGCGGAATAAAACTTTACACAAATACGGTATTTGAAAAATATGTAAATGACGTATAATGAAATCTCGATTATCACTTTATCATGCAAGAGTATAAAATGTTCGGTGACACCCGAACTTAGCTCTTCCTTACTTGTTTTTATTTTGCCACTAAGAACTTCCGCTGGCGCCTTAGGATTTTCTTGTCCCAAGTAGTTAAAATTTTCTTTTTATACTTTCGCAACCAATTGCTACATAGTATTATAGTTTTGTTCACCTAACTGTTGTACGTATCACCTTAAACTAATGGAGATAGATATAGGGTTATATACTATATAAATAAATGATCAGGTTGACGACAAATGTTGAAATCCGCCTGACTGTTTGTCTGTCCGCCCGTCCGTGCAAGCTGTAACTTGAGTAAAAATTGTGATATCTTGATGAAACTTTGTACGCAAGTTTCTTAGTGCAAAAAAAGTTCGAGTTCATAGATGGGCGTAATCGGACTACTGACACGCCCACTAATCGCAATTAACCGAAAACTTATAAGGTAAAATAACTAAACACCTAATTAAGATATAAAACTCATATTTGGCACAGGGGATCACAGTGGGAAGTGACGTAAGAATTTTCCGCTGGGATGGTATAAGAAAGCTTTATGGGAGCCGGTGTGAAAATTAGACGATGGACGTGGCATCGCCCACTTTTTAGTGAATTTCCATATCTCGGGACCCAAGCAACCGATTTCGACAAAATTTGGTACGTAGGTTTTTTTTTTATATTTTTATGTCACGTTGTGAAAATTAACGAAATCGGACAGCAACCACGTCTCCTTCCCAATAGCACAATTTGAAATTCCATTTGATTTGTTTGGAGAATATTTAGATCCCGGTACCTATAGTGAACTTTTGTTAGAAAATATCGGTCAATATCTGAGATCTATAATTGAAATTCAGGGATAGTACTTTTCATACAATGGTAAGCTGTATGTCAAAAATGGAATCGGAGCAATACTTTCCTTAGTCCCCATATATCGAATATAAAGATAATCGAACTTCCAGGTGACTTTGTACCGCATATATCGGCCAAAATGTTAGTTATCTCAATGAAAATCAGCTCACATGTTTAACTGATAACTTAGGTCGATATGATTAGTTTTTTAGTATGTGACATGTTAATAGTTTGTGGCATTGGGTAAAATAGATCAAATTTGGTCGATACTACCTCAAATTCCATTACCGTTGCATGAATTAAAAATGGCCTCAACCACTTTGAAAGTAATCTAATAGAGGTTTGTACAAAAAAAAAAAAATCAGAAAATATTAATTTTTAACCGACTTACGAGCGTAAATTAAAAAAAAAATATAGTTATTTACTTGACACCGTGGCTAATATCGAGCACGCAGTCTATGATCCCCAGGAGTTTTTAAATTCATTAATCACTTCTGGATAGCCACCATGAATTGGCTTTAAAAATTGGAACTCCAACTATACTTTTGAGGAATTTAAGTCCTCCAAGCATGTGCAACGGGATGAGGCGGCTTATTAAGGAATTGAAGAACAATTTAATTGTAGCAACAATTATCACCAGCCCAGCAGCTGGTCAATTAGCTCATATACCGAAGATTCCGATGATCCCAAGTGATCTGCTAATCCCATTTAAACGGCTTCAATTTCCAGTGAAAATATCTTTCGCTCCAGATATAAACAAGTCCCAAGGCCAGACTTCCGATTAGTAGGGATTGACCTACGAAAAGAATGTTTTACTCTTGGCCAAATGGTAAGGTATGTTGGTGTATCGCAGGAAGGAGGTCCTGAAAATCAATTTATATTACTGCCATAAAATAAATTAACATCAAATATCGTTTGCAGGGAAGCTCTGATTCAATAAATTATTTTGCAAGAGCAGAGAAAGAAAAATATATAGGATTTTTTACAAAAATTATAAGAAAGTATTAAAATACAAAAAAAAAATACTTTCATGGTCGAATTTCTTTTATTTAACTAATTTTTAATGACTCCGCGCAAAAACGCGGTCTGCTGGCTTTCGTTTTTCTTACATACCTTATATGTCTGTTAGCATATGAGTTTTATATAGTACTAGCTGGCAATGGTTGCGCGAGGCTTCGCCACGCCCGTCAAAATATGCAAAATAAAAAAAAATATTAATAAAGTAAAAAATAAACTTAAATCTTTAGACTGTTCTTTAGTTCAACTTAATCTTTAACATTTACAACTGATTCCAACAAAGCAATTTAACGGAATAGTTATATTTTTAATTTCAGTTATGCCTAAAGCTAAGAAATAAAAAAACTTAAGTAATCTCGTAGATTTTTATTGTTCATCAGTAAGCAAAATATTTTTAGAAGAGATTTTATTTTAATTCTTTATTTGTTTTATGACAATTAAAGCGTTAATTTCAAAATTTCTCAGTTTTTATAAACTGGCTTGACTGCAAAGAAAAGAATTCTTAAGTGAAAAGTCGCATAAAAACTAAAATTAAATTCTCTTTAAAATGAGGAAAAAAACCTGAAACCGGTGCACCGGTATATTAAATTATTTCTCTGTAAACAATATTTAGAACTTTTTTCTCAGGAGATAAAATAAAAAGATTATTTTTATTAGTGACTCGCGACAAAGCTACGTAAAGCTGGCCATGAGAGAAACAATTGATACTTAGGTCCAGTCCAGCGACTTCTAATGTTTGGCCTTGAGATTTGTTTATTGTCAAAGCGAAACAAAGTTTTAAAGGAAATTGGAGGCGTTTGAACTGAAAAGGCAAGTCTGTCGGAATAATAGGTATTCTGGGTATTAATACAATATCTCCAGCCCCACATCCAGTTACAATCTTACACTCTATTAAATAATTTTTGAAAAATACTATGACCAAGCGGGTGCCGTTACAAAGTTTTGGAGGATTTAGGTTTGTTAACAAAATAACTGGTGAGCCTAGTTTAAGATTAAGTTTGTGCGGAGGTGCGCCAGACGGATTTAATGAATTAAGAAATTCGGTTGGAAAATGAACTATTTGCTCAGAATCGACAACTGTGTCGACTGAATAGTAAGTCTTATTAGGGCGTCAAATTTGCATTGAACCATGTCATTAATTACATAACATTCGTCATTTGTTGGAGTTAAAATAGCTCTCTCCTTAAACCAATCCAATGTTTTCCCACTTACATTTGAAATATCTGGATAGACCTTTTCTATAAGTTCTTCAAGGTTTTTAACAGGTACACAAAGACTTTGATTTATGTCTACTTTACAGTTTTTGTCTGTCATTTGCCCATGACCAATTTGCAGTAGTGTCTTACCGAAAATTTCATGTTCTAGACCTGGGGTCAGCCTCATGTTCTTTTTTAATTGGACATTATAGATATGTTTCCACAACTTTGATCTTTTCAACCACGCATTTACCTCATCTGCCCTTGTTCCACTAGGAACCACGGGCAAAATTTGACGAAAGTCTCCAGAAAATAGTACTGTGCATCCACCCATAGGTGAAACTTTGTTGCGTAGGTCTTGCAGTGTTTTATCTAAAGCCTCTAGTCCTGATTTGTGTGCCATTGTAGCTTCATCCCAAACTATAAGCGAGCAGTCTTGCATAACTTTAGCAGTACTGCTTTGTTTAGGAATGTTGCAAATTTGGCTTATTTCCTCAGTTACCTTAAGTGGAATTTTAAACATTGAATGAGCAGTTCTTCCTCCATCGAGAAGAGTTGCTGCTATGCCTGAGGATGCAACAGCTAACGCGATTTTCCTAAAGACCGAACTTTTGCCAATAGTAAATTAATAAGAAAGGTTTTCCCAGTACCCCCAGGGGCATCAAGAAAGAATATTTTACCCTCACAATTAAAAGCAGAACTCAAAACTAAATTATATATACTTTTTGTTCTGAATTAAGCTTATCTTCATTACGTCTAACAATTTCAAGTAGTTGATGTTGATCATATGATTTTCTCTCTCGTATAGTCTATTATTGACAGTGTTAACGTCAGTTATCAATGCAAGGGAAAAATCGGTAACTGTTTTACCGCAAAGAGAAATTAAAATTTTGTTAAGGTCACACAAAGCCTCATCAAAAATTAATTGATTGTAACCTAAATTTTGATTACCAGCTTCTCGTTTTTTTCTTTGCAATATGTCTTCTGACATACTTTCTTTAAATTTATTCCAAAGTTCAACAGAATCCGAAACTTGACAAAAAGACAAAATTATAGCAAATAAATATCGCATCGAAACAGGCGAAGCACTAATTTCTGCTTCCAGTAGCGTTTGTTCCCAAAGTGAATCATCTTCCAACAAACCCAAAGCTTTGCAGGCTGCTTGATAGGTACTAAAAGCCCTACCTTGAACAGTTTTCAAAAATTGGAAAGAAGTTGGGCCTTCGACTTTATGTAAAAGCATCCTTAGGTAAAAGCATTCACTATTATTGGGATGAACAACATAAACTCTTCCCAAGGCGTCTCCTTTTTTTAAGTTTTCGTAACCCTCAACAGGAGAGCCTATTTTCCTACGTTGGAATTTTTTTGTAGATCCATTCCACGTGTAATAAGCTGGAACTTTGTCGTAGGTTATAGTTTTGGCGAAATCATCATTTGCACATAACTTAAAAAAAGCCGTTAAAGTCGTATCTGTTGGATTATTAACAATATCACGCACGTTATTTTCGTTGAAATATATCCTTTGGCCGTTTTCTAAATGAACTGATAGATGAGTAATAGTAGGATAGCGATCATGGATATCAAAAGAGAAAATTCTCCACAGAGCTTCCGACGTGCATATGTATCTTCCAGACTGAAATTCTTGAATTTCATCTTTCGAATTTATTGTAAAAGTTGCTTGGTCGCTACCCTTATTTATGTATTTACATACGTATTTAATAGATTTTATAGAACTGCAGAGCTCGACATTGATATGGGCATTAAAAGCTTTTAATAACACAGGGTTATATGGTACCACCCAGCTATTATCAACAGTGTAGTTGCGCAACGATGCTGTTTGACCTACTTCTGCTGGGGATAAACGGCGATATTTTGGATATCCATCATCCCCACAGGATGTGGTATCTTGAAAAGCTTTTGGATATTTTTTTATACAGCGGTTTTCTTTCATACATGGAGCGTTAGGGTTTAAAGCACCGCATGGTCCATGTATCATGTGCTTCACTACCAAATCGTGCAAAATTGGATCGCATTGCTTATTCGGTAATTCGGCGGAAATAACACTATCAACTTGATTTGCTGTTATCTTATTTTTTAACCAAAGCAATAGATGCACATGTGGAAGTCCACGCTTTTGCCATTCCACAGTATACATATGGCACTGAGGCGGGCCAAATATATGAGCTTTGTTAATTAATTTTAACAGCTTTTTAATTTTTAAGTTAAAAACTCTATTGATAATATCATAGCGCTGTTGAACAACAGTGTTTGAATCTAAATTGGTTTTAATTTCTTCCCATTGGGTTGCATGTAATTGTTATGAACAAATCAGGCTTCATATATTATTATAATTCCTGACATAAGTCATAGCATCTTGCGTTTTTTCATGAAGATATCTAGGGCCGCCTGTGAATGTTGCAGGGAGAATAACTAATTGACCAATTTGATTTGGTTCTTCATTTGATTTTAAAGCATCCTTCAAATGAATATAGTTCTCTGCACGTAACTGTTTTTGGTTATTTCGTAAATACGCCAGACGCTCTGTCTCAATTTTAGCGTATTGATCAACTATGTACTGATTCATTAACATTCCATACTTATGAATCGGGTTGAACAAATTTTCCTTTACCATTAAACGGTAGCAATAAAAGCTCATGCAGGAAACTGTTTTTGAGATAGGCTCTTTCGAATTAGGATCAATTTGTGGAATATTTGTGTAGTAACCGTTTTCACCGCGACAAAATATTAGTGGGTATTGGAGACTATCATAACTACGATGAAGTTCAGAAATTCGAACTAAATTGTTGCACCGACTTTTTAAAATTATGTCCCTTTTATTAAATTCTTGACCAGTTATCATGACCGCAACTTCACTGGTACATGGTGCATTGTATCGACCAGGATGACTTCCGACAGGCACTTTATTTGCATGAATAATTACTTGGAAATCTGGAGTATTTGGTGGAACACTTTCTAATGCAGTTTTAAATGACGAAATATACGCGTTATGTTCATGCAACATGTCTTGTAAAACCCTTACAACTCCTTTGTCAACTACTTGCGCTGCTCTACTACATCTTACGGACGCTTGTGCTTCAGAGTCTGAAATAAAATAAATCTGAAGGAATTGATGCCCTTGGTCTAATTCCGGAAACAAACTACCTGCTAAGTGGTAAACTTGCCCTTGTATCTTAAACGTAGGCATGTAACCACGCTCGACAATTTGATTACTCGAAATGAAGTAAATTGGAATGCATTGTTGTAGCTCCGTATATTTTGCAAAAAATGAGTCGATTTTGGATGATTACCTGTTAATAAGGACTTTAGTGGTTCGGGTGGAGGAGGATTTCTTCTAAACAGACTTTTCCACCAAGGCAGCACATGCCAACTGATTCACCTGGATATCTTTTGGCAGAACAAAAACTACAAACAATTGACATATTTCCAATTGAAATATATTGGTCATTTGCATATTCAATCGCAGCATCGTAGCGCATACCCGAAAGCTTTTTTTCACGCCACAAATGTTGGCTGGCTTCAAACCGGCGCGCATGGTTTCTAACCCTATTTTGCATCAGGCGCGCCTCCCGCTGACTTTCTGTTTCAATAGTACGTGCATTTCGCTGTCTCTTCGCACGTACAGATAGTACGTCGTTATCAGTACGACGTCGAGGCATGCTTTTAATTAAATTTTTAGATTTAGTAGTCGCTATTTATTCAAAAATTCTCGCAATTTTGAGAAAACACGAAAAGCGCTCAGTTCTATTCGCTTGCTAATTCGAGAATGATTAATAATTTCCAGCAGCTGACCACATGTTACAAATATGCCACTCATGTTGCCTCGCAGAGGAACGGAGTGAGAATTTATTCTTTTATGAAGTATCGAACATGCTTGCAAACTGTCGTTCAGCATACAAATACATACATATGGTGTTTTCCGCTACAATGCCCATATCCAGCATTCCATTCCATGTCTTGCCGCGCATGCACATATATGCACACAATTATATGGAAATATAAGTATTAATCTCTACGTTGTTATATACAAATGTTTCAATACCGCTAATACGCATGGGACTTTGCGCGAACATGTTGTAATCAAACAAATTTCATTTCTAGCGAGCAGGTTGCGCAAAATTGTTCGCCTTGCCGCGGATGCATAGAACATTAATTGATACATATTGATACTCATGTTTCAATTCAACTCTTTTTTTCATTTATGCTTTGCGCTTCTCCTGCATGCAGCAACATTCGACAATAATAACGAAGCTCGCATAAAACAGAATAAAAAATGTTAAAAGATGTTTATATTTTAATTTTTTTTCGTATTGATATTAATATGAACAATGCAATAACTGATGCAATTTGCTTAAGAAATATTCAATTCATTACATCGATTTTTCCTTTCTAAATTGATGCAGTAGTTTTAAAGATATTGGAGTGTGAAGATAAAATTAGTCTATTTTTGAGGTTTTTTTGCTTATTGTCGCGCCTTTATAAGGCAAAATATTTTTTAAGGTATCCTACGTTGGAGAGGAGGGCTCAAGGTATGTTTTGCAAAAAACAATAACAATACGGAATAAAATCGGTTAAGATTTAGCTGAGCTGTGAGGTAACATACACATTTTAACGCTTTATTTTATAAGATGTAGAGATATGTATATAAAATTGCTTAGATTTCGATACTCAGCTTGACGTTTCACATCTTAAGGTATTTCCCTTGCTTTGATTACTGAAAGTTTCAAGAGTATAAAACATTCGGTTGCACCCGAACTTAGCCCTTCTTTTCTTGTTTCATATTATTTTTATACTCTCGCAACAATGTTGCTAAGGAGAGTATTATAGTTTTGTTCACATAACGGTTGTTTGTAAGTCCTAAAACTAAAAGAGTCAGATATAGGGTTTATATATACCAAAGTGATCAGGGTGACGAGTAGAGTCAAAATCCGGATGTCTGTCTGTCCGTCCGTCTGTCCGTCCGTCTGTCCGTCCGTCCGTGCAAGCTGTAACTTGAGTAAAAATTGAGATATCATGATGAAACTTGGTACACGTATTCCTTGGCTCCATAAGAAGGTTAAGTTCGAAGATGGGCAAAATCAGCCCACTGCCACGCCCACAAAATGGCGGAAACCGAAAACCTATAAAGTGTCATAACTAAGCCATAAATAAAAAGATTAAAGTGAAATTTGGCACAAAGGATCGCATTAGGGAGGGGCATATTTGGACGTAATTTTTTTGGAAAAGTGGGCGTGGCCCCGCCCCCTACTAAGTTTTTTGTACATATCTCGGAAACTACTATAGCTATGTCAACCAAACTCTACACAGTCGTTTTCTTCAGGTATTTCCATATACAGTTCAAAAATGGAAGAAATCGGATAATAACCACGCCCACCTCCCATACAAAGGTTATGTTGAAAATCACTAAAAGTGCGTTAACCGACTAACAAAAAACGTCAGAAACACTAAATTTTACGGAAGAAATTGCAGAAGTAAGCTGCACCCAGGCTTTTTTTAAAAAATTGAAAATAGGCGTGGCCTCGCCCACTTATAGACCAAAAACCATATCTCAGGAACTACTAGACCGATTTCAATGAAATTCGGTATATAATATTTTCTTAACACCCTGATGACATGTACGAAATATGGGTGAAATCGGTTCACAACCACGCCTTCTTCCAATATAACGCTATTTTGAATTCCATCTGATGCCTCTTCTGAATAATACGAGTATATACATTAGGAACCAATGATGATAGCGGAATAAAACTTTACAAAAATACGGTATTTGAAAAATATGTAAATGACGTATAATGAAATCTCGATTATCACTTTATTGTGCGAGAGTATAAAATGTTCGGTGACACCCGAACTTAGCCCTTCCTTACTTGTTTTCCTTTGTTTTGCCGATAAAAGCTTCGGCTGGCGTCTTAGGACTTTCTCGTCCCAAGGTTTTTAATAAAATTAAAACGTTGAGAAAACGTATTTTCGGTATTTTATTATTTCCATAAGTTAAATCCCGATTTGGAAAATCAATTGTGGCTCCAATTTTGTTTAAGAAATGAATTCCAATTAAAAGATCACTCTCTAGGTTATCAATTTCATAAAAACGTTCGTGTATGCCCCATAATTAATATTATGAAATAATTTCATGATGGTAGAACCATAAATGGTTTTTACCCTCTTCTTTATTATTCAATTGTTTTTATCATTATAAATTCCAGTTCGTACCTACTTGTACGAACTGGTAGTCTCAAATATATTAAAGTTCTAATGATTTATTTATATATGTAATATAGGGCAAATCAAAGTTTACCCTAAAAAATTGTTTTTACCAATGTTATTTTCAAAAAATGAAAAAAAAAATGTTTGGGTCTAATCGATTGAAAAACTATTCAAAAATATAGTCCCAAAGTTTCATTGGTTCGTTCCGAATATTTTCGAAAAATATGCCCCTGCACCATTGCACTTCATGCAGCGGCTGTATAGGTACCAAAACTTTGTAGCTGGTTTCTTCGAAACATCATTTATTACCCGGCCAAAATTGCGAGCGAATTATTTTACCGATTTACTTGAACTTAAGCAAGACAATGTTATACTCAAGTGCGTGATAGAGCGCTTTTCCGAGAAAAATGACATTTTGACAGTTGTTTAACTTTTTTTTTTTCAGACTTACTCCCCAATATTTCAAAATTCTAAAAACCCGTCTACTAAAAACTCGATAAAAGCTTGCTAATTAAAAAAAAATACTTTTTTCGTTTCAAGCAAGAAGCCTAGCCAGGAAATTGACGGCCGCAAACAATGTCAATCAACGGGATCGGTGATATTTTCCCCATTTTTATACCCTGAACAGGATATATTAAGGTTGCCACGAAGTTTGTAACGCCCAGAAGGAAGCGTCGGAAACCCTATTTTTATACATAAAAATCACGTGTCACGTTGTTTGTCCGCGATTTACGCCTAAACTACTGAGCCGATTTTATATTTGATTACACAGCGTGCGCTTTTTGATCCAACTTGAGGGACAGAATAGCTTACATCTCAATTTATTATTGCAAATTATTTGTATATTATTTGTCTATTATTTGACAGTCACAATTATTTGTTAGTTAAAAAAGATTCTAACAGATGGCGATAATCATTGATTGGATTGAGTAAGCATTCAACAGATGGCGCTATGTTAAAAATACTGTGGTGCTCGAGTCCACACTTCTGTATTTTTCCTATTTATTATCTTAATTTCCAAGAAAAACGCCTAACGAAATATTTGGCTTCTTTTCTGTTTCTTTATTTCATCAGAATGCTTAAAATAGTTCTGTTCGATTTTCTTACATCAAATAATGTTGCCAGAAGGCTCGTATATTTAAATTAGGTTGCCACAGCTACTCCCTTCCCAGTGATTAAATCACGATTTAGAATTGTCTGCAAATATTACATTTCTTTTTTTATAGGTTCGCAGCGGTGTATTTGGTAACTCGTCACTTCTGGGAAAGAAGTTAATCTTTCCACAGATATGTTGTGTATTGCGTTGTTAATTTTAATTGCATAGAGTCTGTCTGAAATGCGTTCCACAACTTCGAACGGACCCGTGTAAGGAGGCTCTAGTGGTTTTCTCACATGATCCGAGCGGATGAACACATGACTACAATCGTGTAGATTTTTATTGATGAAAAATCGTGTTGAATTGTGGTGTACCGGTGAACTTGGTTTTAGCTGCTGTATATACTCACAAAAGTTGGATATGAACTCCTGTGGATTATATGATCCATCCCCGTTATCAAAAAATTCGCCGGGTAAACGAAGATTAGTGCCATACAGCATTCTGCTGGGGATGCTCCAATGTCTTCTTTATGGAACAGCGCAGTCCTAACATCACTGTTGGAAGGAGAAGTGGCCATGGAGTTTGTCGATTGCACATGAGTGAAGCTTTTAGCGTACGATGCCATCTCTCAATCATGCCGTTGGACGCCGGATGGTAAGCTGATGTACGTATCTTGTGTGCGCCAACCATTTTTGTCAATGCTTGGAATATTGCGGACTCAAACTGGGAGCCCTGATCTGTTGTTATGGTCTTCGGGAACCGAAACGTGAGATCCATGCTGAATAAAAGCTTGTCGTTATCGTGTTGGCCGAAATATCTTTTAACGGAACTAGTTCGGGCCAACGTGTGAATCTGTCAATCATGGTTAAACAATATCTGTATCCCTCTTGCTCTGGAAGAATGATGATATCAAGGTGGACATGGTCGAAACGTTGATCAGTTTGTTTGAACGGCTTAGGCGCTAGATGATTGTGCTTTTGTACTTTTGATCGTTGGCAACTGATACAAGAGCGAACCATTTCTATTACGTCCTTGTTCATTGACAACCAAATGTATTTGCTTCTAATTTGTTTTAAAGTTGATCTTGTACCAGGGTGTGAGAAATTGTGAATGTGTTGAAATATTTTGTTACGAAGCTTAACTGGAACGTACGGCCGAACCATTGCATTTGATGTATCGCAGTATATTGTATTGTCAGATGGAAGTTTTAGCTTCTGTAAATTTAAACTAGTGTTATTGTTTATGACAATTTGTTGTAACTCTGAATCTCTCTGCTGTTCTTCTTCTATTTCATCCATTGTGACTACTATGGGCATATCAATTTGGCATACTCTGGAGAGTGCGTCTGCTACCTCATTATTTTTACCAGACAGAAAAACGATTTGCTTTGAAAATTGTGCAATTTAATTTAAATGCCTTACCCGCCGTGGTGACGCTTTGTCTGTTTTTTGACGGAATGCATACGTTAAAGGCTTATGATCGGTGCGAATGACGAATTTGCGACCATCAAGTATTGGACGAAAATGTTTAATGGCTAAGTATATTGCATAAAGCTCACGGTCATACGCAGAGTAATTCTTTTGCGCATGTTTTAGCTTGGTTGAGAAGAATGCGATTGGCTTCCATTCCCCATTCACTTGTTGTTCCAGGTGTGCTCCAGCTGCAGTCTCCGACGCATCTTTTGTTAATGCAAACGGCGCATTTGGTACCGGAAAATTTAACAATGTTTGTGTAAGCAAACTGGCTCTGCAGTCACTGAATGCTTTTTCAAGCTCTGCATCCCAATCGATTTTTCGTTTGTCATTTTTTTTAGTCTTTGAAAAGGTTGTGTAGAGGTGCTTGAATTTGTGCGGCGTTAGGAATATGTTTCCTGTAGAAATTTACCATTCCTACAAACCGGCGGAGTTCAACAATTGTATTCGGCTTTGGATATTGACAGATTGCTTCTACTCTTTCTTTCGGTGGCTGTATACCTTCCGCTGAGATGTGGTATCCTAGGAAGTTTAGCTCGCTAACGCAAAACTCACACTTGGATAAGTTGATACATAGTTTTGCCTCTTTCAGTTTCTGCAGCACCAACTGGACATGCTTGTGATGTTCTTTTTCATTTTCTGAAAATATGAGAATATCATCTAGGTAACAGAAAACAAAGTCGATATTTCTGAATGTGATGTCTATGTATCTTTGGAACGTTTGAGTGGCATTTTTTAGCCCAAATGGCATAACGACAAACTCAAAAAGTCCAATTGGCGTACGCACTGCTGTTTTCGCTATATCTTTTTCACACATGCATATATTGTAATAAGCTTTTTTATATCAATTTTGGAAAAAACTGCTTTACCATGTAAGCAGTCGACTATGCTATCGAGGTGCGGTATCGGATAGCTATCTGGTTGCGTGTGGGCGTTTAGGGAGCGATAGTCACCGCAGGCTCGCCATCCCCCAGCTTTCTTTTTCACTAATTGAACTGGGCTTGCCCATGGACTGCTTGATGTACGAATTATACCTAGTTGCAACAGTTCATTGAATTCGCTTTTGATGACATTTAGTTTTTCTCCGGAGTAACGGCGAAGTGGCTCTGCAATAGGTCGGCAATCTGTTACAATTTGGTGATTGACGTCCATTGATGTTGGTAAGGAGTAAATATTAGGCGTTGTCAACTCAACATGCTGCTTAATGAGGTCTTGAAATTTAGATGAGGGGCTTATTGTTGATATGCTGTGCATTTCAGCCTGCCGAACTGTTCCTTTTGTGGTAAGGGTTGTTTGTGAATCAACCAGACACTTTGCTCTGAGGTCTATCAGAAGACCAAAGTGTACCAGAAAGTCTGCTCCTATGATATGTGATTTTACGTTCGCTATTAAAAAGTTCCATGTGAAACTCCTCCGTAAGCCCAAACTTAGTGACAGATTTCTGGTACCAAAAGTTTGAATGGTTGAGCCATTTGCTGCAAACAGCTGAAGGCTATCAGGAGTAAGTGTTGAGTGTTTATGAATAATGTTCAGTGGTACAATTGAGATGACAGAACCGGAGTCAATTAAAAAGTTAAGATTGTTTTTGCTATCAAAAATGTGCAGTCTTCGTTCTTTGATGCTGATGTTTTGTTCTACGCTGCCATCAGTTGCATCGATAGACGGCAGCGAGATTAGTTTCCCTGCGTGCCTTCAGTAGGTTTGTTGAATTCGCATGGCGCTTGACATTTCCTCGATGTTGCACCAAATCGAATATCGTAGTAACATACTTTTGCGTTTTCACGTAGTCGACTTCTGCTTCGTTCGCCGCCGCGTTCAGCGCTTGAACTACGGCGTTGGTTCATTGTTGCAGCCATGTTGACTGATATTTCGCTTAGTTTTTGAATAATTTGGTTGAAGGAGGTCTCCAACGCCAATAGGCGGGCTTCAAAGGTGTTTTGCTTGGATATGTTTAGAGCTGAACAATTGGCTTCGTTGTCTTGCGGAATGGTTGTAGATGCGACTATGTATGAGGGTGAATTATCTACGATTCGATCGGCTACCTCGGCGAGATTTTCCAAGTCTGTACACTTGCACGCCGACAATATGCAACGAACGTTGTTGGGCATTCGCTGCAACCACAATGTTGACAGAGCTTCCTTAGAGACGTTATTGCCGGCCAGATCACGCATTTCCGTCAACAATTGACTGGGTTTCTTATTGAAAAGTTCTATTCCTGTTAGAAGTTTCATCAGCTGCTTCTCCTTGGACTCACTGAAACGAGCAATTAGTTCCTTCTTCAATTTGTCATACTTGTCCATGTCCGGTGGGTTTCTTGCAACATCTGAAACTTGGCGTAGGGTTTCTGCATCAAGTACCGTAATTACGGTGTAATATTTTGAGACATCAGATGTGATACGATTTATGTGCAACAAGCCGTCTATTTGCGTGAACCACAGGTCTGGGTCCGATGGCAAAAACTGGGGTAGTCTAATGACACCGACTGCTTCTATCGCATTGAGTTGGCCCCCTTCTCTAGTGCCCGCTTCTGCCTGTGTTTGCTGTGCTGACCAGGTTGCGTCCGATTTCGGTGTGCCTTCATCTTTGTTAGGTGAATTCAGTAGTGGCATGCAAGAATGTGCTGATTGTAGTTGATGTATACAAGTTGGGGTTACCAATTATGTGGTGCTCGAATCCACACTTCTGTATTTTTCCTATTTATTATCTTAATTTCCAAGAAAAACGCTTAACGAAATATTTGGCTTATTTTCTGTTTCTTTATGTCATCAGAATGCTTAAAATAGTTCTGTTCGATTTTCTTACATCAAAAATGTTGCCAGAAGGCTCGTATATTTAAATTAGGTTGCCACAATACAAACGTTTTATATAAGCTACACTTTA